>NW_025847550.1:0-325 GCF_002878395.1 Capsicum annuum | reverse complement strand
CCATAAACACATAAATAGGGATCGACCCATGATAGGCTTATGCCCCTGGGATACCACTCGATAAAAGAGAACTTCCATCACTTAGTTCAATTAATCTTTGAGATTGTTATTTCGGTCGCCACCGTATTTTTGGTACTTTGAAACAATGATACATCAATAAGAGACATATAAATAGACCATCAATGCAATAACAATGAAGTAAGAACTCATTGACACATCAATGAAACGTTTTAGAGTCATTAATAGCACATGGATCTCGTTTGAGTGGCCGGATACCTTCTGACATTCATTAGTGCAATAAACATGTAAGATTTGGAAAACAAGT
>NW_025847549.1:0-1498 GCF_002878395.1 Capsicum annuum | reverse complement strand
TTTTTCTTTCTGTTTTAGAGTTAATTAATTTCTCTTATTCGTAAAAAGAAGTTGGGCTAATTAGGTATCTTGAATCTCAGATATCTTGAAAGAGAATATAACTAAATATACATATTCGATTAATTTGTATATAAAAATTAAAAAAGATAAATAGTTCGAAATGTAACTCAAAATTTTAAAAAATTGACCCGTTTATCTTCATAGACAATTTGGCACCCGGAACTTAGGAGTCATGGATCCGCCTCTGTATGTACATATATTGTAGTATATATTTTACTTAAAGTAGTACATATATATTGAATGATGCGTATATTTGTGTATATATCTTCTACAGATGTGTATATTTAAGGTATACATGTGTATATGTTTTATAAATTAGTATATAACTATATATATATATATATATATTATAGTATATACATATATTGTAGTATATGTGTCACGCCTCAAATCCTATTGGGGCGGACTGGCACCTGTAACAGAGGAGGCCCGGGAGAACCAGCTCATAACCTTATACTTCTCATGCATACCTCTATGACAACCCGAAATTCGGACAGCATCATGTCGCATATAAAAGGAAATAATCACCTGTATAAGCTCGAGCACACATATATATGTATATACAATACTTGGCCGTTGGAGCCATCACGTCTACTAACAAAACATCACCTTGACTGTACATTAGGTGTACAAAGCCTCTAAATAATACACAGAGTTTAACTAAGGTCGGGACACACCCCGCCATATAACTAACTTCTATACAATACCAAAAGTGATTGAATATGACACGGAAAGCCACAAAGTAAACTGGAGCTCGCCAAAAGCAGCTGGATATCCTGGCTCCTACTTGTGCGGTGTATGAGCTGAGGTACCTGTGCCTGCAGCATGAAATGCAGGTCCCCCATGGGGGACGTCAGTACGAAATATGTACTGAGTATGTAAAGCTGTAGATAATCACATATGATATAGGAGCTCAATAGAAATTAGAAACAAGTGAATAAATCGTAATAGGAGTGGACCACACTTACTAGAACTTGTGACAACCTGTACATTGTATTTATTCAATCACTTTATCTTCGTTCTTATCCTCTTTGTAATCATTACTGTACTGTACTGTGACCATTAGGCTGCCTCCAGTACATATCAACTGGGATCGACCCATGATAGGCTTATGCCCCTGGGATACCACCCATAAACACATAAATAGGGATCGACCCATGATAGGCTTATGCCCCTGGGATACCACCCGATAAGAGAGAACTTCCATCACTTAGTTCAATTAATCTTTGAGATTGTTATTTTGGTTGCCACCACGTTTTTAATACTTTGAAACAATGATACATCAATAAGAGACATATAAATAGACCATCAATGCAATAACAATGAGTTAAGAACTCATTGGCACATCAATGAAGTGTTTTGGAGTCATCAATGCCATAACAATGAAGTAGGAACTTATTGGTAGATCAATGAAACGTTTTGGAGTCATTAATAGCAC
>NW_025847548.1:864-1524 GCF_002878395.1 Capsicum annuum | reverse complement strand
TATATTTATCAGTCATGGACAATTCTTTCGATTGTGTCCTGGGTCAACATGATGTCACAGGAAAAAAGAAGCAGTCTATTTATTATCTTAGCAAGAAGTTCACCGCATATGAGGCCAGGTATACTCTTCTTGAAAGGACTTGTTGTGCCCTAACTTGGTTAGCACAGAAGTTGAAGCATTATCTCTCATCCTATACTACTTATCTCATCTCCCGCATGGATCCTTTGAAGTATATCTTTTAGAAGCCTGTGCCGACAGGTCGATTGGCAAAGTGGAAAATATTACTTATCGAGTTTGACATTGTATATGTGACTCGAACCTCCATGAAAGCCCAAGCCTTAGCAGATCATCTTGCTAAGAATCCCATCAATGAAGAGTATGAGCCATTAAAGATATATTTTCCTGATGAAGAAGTATCGTGTGTCAATGAAGTCGTTATAGATGTTGATCCAGCTTGGAAGTTATTCTTCGATAGAGCGGTCAATATGAAAGGAGTCAGAATTGGTGCAGTTATTATCTCTGAATTTGGACAATATTTCCCGTTAATAGCACAACTTTGATTTTACTGTACTAACAACATGGCAGAGTATGAAGCTTGCATTCTTGGTTTGAGGTTAGCTGTTGATATGGGAGTCCCGAAATTATTGGTGTTGGGGGATT
>NW_025847548.1:0-764 GCF_002878395.1 Capsicum annuum | reverse complement strand
GTCCATCAAATTCAAGGTGATTGGGAGACGCGAGATTTGAAGCTCATCCCATATCGACAATACTTGCAGGAGCTATGTCAACGGTGTGTGTTAGTAAAATTTAGGCATATTCCAAGGATTCATAATGAAATTGTTGATGCTTTAGCCACTCTGTCTTCAATGCTCCAACATCCTGATAAAGCCTACATCGATCCAGTGCATATAAAGAGTTGTGATCAGCATGCTTACTGTAATGCGGTTGAAGAAGAGCTCGATGGAGAACCCTAGTTCTTGGATATCAAGCGATACATTCAGTCAGGAGAATACCTAACATATGGCACCAACGATCAAAAGAGGACTATTAGGCGTTTGGCTAGTAGATTTTTCTTAAGTGAGGGGATCTTATATAAGAGAACCCCAAATCTGGGACTTTTGAGGTGTGTTGATGCAAGAGAAGCCTCGGAAATCATGGTTGAAATACACTCTGGAGTATGCGGGTCGCATATGAACGGTCATGTCTTATCAAAGAAGATTCTTCGAGCAGGTTATTACTGGTTTACTATGGAGAGGGATTCTATTCGATTTTATCGAAAGTGTCATCAATGTCAGGTACACGGTGATTTGATATGTTCTCCTCCTACTGAGTTGCATGCAATGGCCGCTCCATGGCAATTTTTGGCTTGGAGAATGGATGTGATTGGATCGATTGAGCCGAAGGCATTAAATGGACATAGATTCATTTTGGTAGCCATTGATTACTTCACAAAGTGGGTAGAAGCAGTAAC
>NW_025847547.1:0-2363 GCF_002878395.1 Capsicum annuum | reverse complement strand
GGCACACCCAAACTGCCAGAATAATAATATCGCGGAGTGAATCCGGGTGCATGCTTAGGTAACTCAGTAGGAGCAGAGAATTGCGCCTGAGAGAGCGGTGGGCAATTAGAGATATTCCCAAGATCTTCAGGGAGCGGGGGAGGGGGCATTCCACTGGCCCATGCCCGGTGTAAATCTATCAATTGTTGTCTGAGCCTTACTACCTAGTCATTGTGTTCAGAACTTTCTTCCCTGTGATCCTGATCTGGGTCAATGAGCAAATTTTCAATCTCCCTGCTAGCCATGGCGAGCTTTGCTTTGGATCTGGTGAAGTATGGGTGACTAGCCAAAGTGCTGCAAACCTACCACTGTTATCTGAAAGAACATGCTCATCAAAGACGACATCCGTTATAATTAGGGCATACAACAAGCATGGGAATCACATTGGTAAAATTGCCCCAAATTCATGCTCATGTCTACAAACTTTTGAGGGTAGCAAGGTCATTTTAACATCATCCTGATTTTTGTCTACACTATTTTTATCTACACTTATTATTATTTTTCTTTTCCTCTTTTTTTTTCTTCTCTTTTTTTTTCGTATCAATCTCTGCTCTTTTCTTTTCTCTCTTTATCTACCTTTATTTTATCATTCTTTATGACTTTTGTTTTTCTTTAAAAGAGGAAAAATAATGAAAAACAACAAAACAAAATGATTAGATCGAACCCAAAAGTAGGTTGCCTACGTATCATGTTGTACATGAATCAGATCTTGCGTAGTTCGGGCAGCATGTGCATAAACACTACCCACACCTTTCTTTTTACGAAAACGAAAATAAACAAACCAAGGAAAGACGTAACATCAAAACATTTTAAATAAAGAAAACAACAAAAACGTACAAAAGTTTGGGACCACTTTAAAACTAAACAACAAATACGAAACAACATTATAGACCCCTAAGACGACACAGGTAAAATTACTAGTAAAGACTCTAATACCCAAAAACAACTTGACTTTCACTTAAAACCGACACCACCCTACAATGACAGACACATAAAAGACTCAAACTAAATAAAGATAAGAAGTGCTCTTTCAGGCTGGTGCTCTGCGTGATGACCCTGGCTGATATGGACCTGCCTCTGAAGTTCTCTTTCTCCCATTTAAGCTTTGTAGCATATCCTGTAAAGACACCCTGATACCGGGGAAGAAGCTTTGGGCCTGTATCCCTACCTCATGAGGAGTGCACTTGGAAAGATTATTCTGACACCTTTCTACCATCTTGAACAAAACTGCTAACTGAACTCTCAGTGTTTCCACTTTGGACCCTACACTTTCATCCTGATGGTCATCTACTATGAATTCTTCCTATATTCTTCCTCTAAGCTGCGCTGGTAAGGGTTGACTGATACCCCGAGGGATAGATTGAAGCCAGACCCCATATCCCTGAGTGTACCCCAGATTATCCAAACTTTCTTCGAGTGTGTCTACACCTAGCTTTGTTACATGCTTCCAAAACTGCTCACACTTGCTCTCACCTAAGGCTTGGTCCTTGAAATACTCAACATTCTTCAAAAGATCCACTGCTGGTGGCACGTCCTGCAGCCTGCCTAACTGGCGCATTACCCTAGAAGGATTGTATGGTCTAGTGCAATTGAGCCCTAACATAACTAAAGGGAACTGCGTCTGACAACCCAACAAGATTATCTTCGGACGAAGCCACAGATAAGTTTACAAAATTTTATCCCCGATTCTTGATTCAAGAAATTCAATCCAAGCGTCGACTCCCACGGGTAACGAAAATTTATCCAAACGCAACCTGGAGTCCATGGCTTTCACTCGATTAGGAATACAATGATCTAACACGTCTGGTCTAACTAAAGAAAGCGCATGCAAATATTCCATCATCCATAACTGCAATATCAGGTTACTGCCCTCAAAAAATCTCCTTCCCCTCTTCACTTCGGTTAGAGCCTTATATATTTCTGTTAAGATCATGGGTATGAGATTGAACCTGCCCTTTTGATTAATGCCCTTGTCATTTTGATCCTTATGAAATAGGGTCATCACCACAGATTGCAAACGGGTACGTCTTTCTTCTAGTGAAAACAATAAAGTACCTAACGAAGCGAGGGTGAAGACTTCAAGATGCTTTTTCTCCCACTTCTCCTTAGTCACATGAAATTCATCCCAAAAGCAATCAAAACCTTCCGAGGGCCCGAATCTAGTGAACAAAAAATCTAGGGAAACCCACGAGTCACTTAAACAACCCAAATGGATACCCTTACTTTTTAAACCACAAGACTGTAAAAATCTCACGCCAGTATGATTTCGTGCTCGGATCATATCCTTCTCGATATAGGGCAAATGCAACAAACCGAATATTTCT
>NW_025847546.1:0-2204 GCF_002878395.1 Capsicum annuum | reverse complement strand
TTGATTTTTATCTTTTCTACACCTTTAGGTGTAGAAAAGATAAAAATCAACTCCAAAACTAATATAGTTCAAGATTTTGATAATGAAAATCCTACCCCATCTGAGATGGATTTTGATATCAATTCTGTTTAACTATGATGACACAAATTATTGATTTTAGTCCTGCTTCTCAGGCAAGGAAATATATTCAGAAAGAATTTTTTTCTGAAAAATGGAAAACCTTTAGGACATGGTTTTTCGAGACTTATAATCCTGATGAATTACAGAATATTTTCGAAGAATTCAATGAAATATGTGTCTTACATAATAAAATTATTTTTTTTGTACCATGATTTATGTCTGCATATTTGCCATCATATATCAAATTAATTGAAAGATCTTATCAAAATTCTGATGGTACAATTACTCAGGCACTATATCCTCCTCAGTCCTCCTTTATATTACCCAATAATACTGGAATGACTTTTTCTGCTTTCCAAAAATTTGTTAGTGAAGATGTTGGAAAATTACTGTTTCTGAAATAAATAACCTTATCGCCCAAAATAATTATTTGAGTCTTTATGTTAAAGTTTTAGGAGAACATATTTCCTCTCTTGATAAAAAACTGGACGAATTAATTGAGTTAGTCAACAAACTTAGCCCGCTGATGAATTACTCTAACATTCCTTTTACTTCCGAAAACAAAGAAGAAGAAGGATATATTTTATCTAAACCTGGTATCCAAAGACCTCCTGAAATAGAAGGATTTGAAAAATTAGACCAATTGGAAAAACTCTTAGATAAAAAGTTCTCTCGTTTAAACATTCAACCTCTTAATATTTCTGATGATTTTGTGCAAAAACTCGAGTCTAATTTTGCTGATAATATCGAATCTACTCAAAATACTGGAGATATAATCTCTTTCGAGCTAAATAAGCTAAAAGGTATGATTAAAAAACAACCTTGAAAAAAATACGCTGATATTCCCCGTATGTCTACTGCATATTATCCACGTCCAACTCCTCAAGATGTTCTAATAGAGGAAAGAGATTGGAATCAAACAAATACTTCTTGTAGTGGAGAAGCTATTTATGAATGGAATATTGATGGATTATTAGATCGACAGATCTCTATTCTTATCCATCGGATGTCCATGTATGCTACTATTGCCACGGCCACTGCTTCAGCAGAGAATCGAGCCAATCGTACTGACCCAACAATTTGTAAAATGATTGTTGCGGGATTTACTGGCAAACTTCGAGGCTGGTGGGATAATTTCCTAGACGATGATAAATGTGAGGCTATTTTTAATGCCACCAATGATAAACCTGAAAAAGATAATCTAGGGCGACCACTTCGGGCAGGACGATCAGATGTTGTCTATACCCTTATGCTTACAATTATTAGGACATAATATTTCTCAAGGTTCTATTGAGCCTATACAACGAGTTCTAGAATTTGCTAAAAAATTTCCTGATATTATTACTGATAAAAAACAACTTCAAAGATTCCTCGGTTGTCTTAACTATATTTCCCCTTTTTATGAAAATCTGTCTAGAGATTTAGTTCCTTTATATGATAGACTAAAAAGGGATCACAAAACTCCTTGGACTCAAGTCCACACTGATTTAGTAAAATTAATTAAAAACCGAGTTCAAACTCTTCCTTGTACATCTCTTGCAAACCCTAACTGGTTAAAAATCATTGAAACTGATGCTTCTAATATTGGGTATGGCGGAATACTTAAACAAGTTAATCCCTATACAAAACAGAATGTTTGATTCGATTTTATTCTGGTAAATGGACTGAAAGTCAGAAAAAATATGCCACAGTAGCCAATGAAATGTTAACTATTGTAAAATATGTTTTAAAATTTCAAGATGATTTGTATAATCAAAGATTTATAATTAGAACTGATGTGAACAATTTGGTATGGATAAACCCTTAGCAAGAAAAATCCAAAGATATTCCAAGCCTGATAAATCCTATAGAAATAAACGTTCTAGGCATAGAACCAAAGAAGAAAGTGAAACTAGAAAATCCTTCCGTAAGTCTACTAGATTCACGAAAAATAGATCAAAAAGAGAGTTGGCCAAAATTAAGTGCTATAAGTGCAACCAGTATGGTCATATAGCTCCAAACTGCAAATTACAAAAACTCAAGGCCTTAGGACTTTCCGAAGAAGTACATGACCAAGTTTATAATTTGTTATATACCTCTGATTC
>NW_025847545.1:0-1309 GCF_002878395.1 Capsicum annuum | reverse complement strand
TTTTGTGATAATTTATACTGCACCGATAAAATTTTGAGAGTTGAATAGAACTTTTACCTATTTTTGAAAAAGTATTTTAACTTGTTAATTATTGTGGTTTATAATGATCTACATTCTACGATATGAGATATTTGGCAGAGATTAAGGTTATAAGGTAATAAAGTTGTTTACTAATATAAGGTAATAAGGTTAAACGGTTGTCGTTAAGGTTATAAGGTTATAAGGTTGTTTACTAATATAAGATTGTTAACGGTGGTTATAAGGTTAAATGGTGCCATTAAGGTTATAAGATTGTTTACTAACATAAGGTTGCTTACTTAATGGTGGTTATAAGCTTAAACGGTGGCCGTTAAGGTTATAAGGTTATAAGGTAAAACGGTGGCCGTTAAGGTTATAAGGTTATAAGGTAAAACGATGGCCGTTAAGGTTATAAGGTTATAAGGTAAAACGGTGTCCGTTAAGGTTATAAGGTTATTTACTAATATAAGGTTATAAGGTTAAACGGTGGTCGTTAAGGTTATAAGGTTGTTTACTAATATAAGGTTGTTTACTTAACATTGGTTATAAGGTTAAACGGTGATCGTTAAGGTTATAAGGTTGTTTACTAATATAAGGTTATATGGTTAAGCGGTGGACGTTAAGGTTATAAGGTTGTTTACTTAACGGTGGTTATAAGGTTAAACGGTGGCCTCTAAGGTTATAAGGTTGAACGGTGGCCGTTAAGGTTATACGGTTGTTTACTAATATAACGTTATAAGGTTATACGGTGGTCGTTAAGGTTATAAGGTTGTTTACTAATATAAATTTGTTTACTTAACAATGGTTATAAGGTTAAACGTTGGCCGTTAAGGTTATAAGGTTATAAGGTTAAACAGTGGCCGTTAAGGTTATAAGGTTATAAGGTTAAACGGTGGCCGTTAAGGTTATAAGGTTGTTTACTAATATAAGGTTATAAGGTTAAACGGTGGTTGTTAGTTGTTTATTAATATAAGGTTATTTACTTAACGCTAGTTATAAGGTTAAACGGTGGTCGTTAAGGTTATAAGTTTGTTTAATAATATAAGGTTTTAAGGTTAAACGATGGTCGTTAAGTTTATAAGGTTGTTTACTAATATAAGGTTGTTTACTTAATGGTGGCCGTTAAGTTTTACGTATAGATTAGGCTTTAATCGGTGGCCATATAGATTAGCAGGTTGGTCTCGCAAATAAAACTATAACCTTTATGCAACAGGAAGAGAATACACATGGTCTCAACAAATTTTCAAATGTAAGATCTAGCACTTTCAACTCCAGAAACAAAGTGGAAAAA
>NW_025847544.1:0-1061 GCF_002878395.1 Capsicum annuum | reverse complement strand
GGTTATAAGGTTAAGCGGTGGCCGTTAAGGTTATAAGGTTGTTTACTTAACGGTGGTTATAAGGTTAAACGGTGGCCTCTAAGGTTATAAGGTTATAAGGTTAAACGGTGGTCGTTAAGGTTATTCGGTTGTTTACTAATATAAAGTTATAAGGTTAAACGGTGGTCGTTAAGGTTATAAGGTTGTTTACTAATATAAGTTTGTTTACTTAACGGTGGTTATACGGTTAAACGTTGGCCGTTAAGGTTATAAGGTTATAAGATTATTAGGTTAAACAATGGCTGTTAAGGGTATAAGGTTGTTTACTAATATAAGGTTATAAGGTTAAACGGTGGCCGTTAAGGTTATAAGGATGTTTACTAATATAAGGTCATAAGGTTAAACGGTGGTCATTAAGGTTATAAAGTTGTTTACTAATATAAGGTTGTTTACTTAACGCTAGTTATAAGGTTAAACGGTGGTCGTTAAGGTTATAAGGTTGTTTAATAATATAAGGTTATAAGGTTGTTTAATAATATAAGGTTATAAGGTTAAACGGTGGTCGTTAAGGTTATAAGTTTGTTTACTAATATATGGTTGTTTACTTAACGGTGGCCGTTGAGTTTTACGTATAGATTAGGCTTTAAACGGTGACCATATAGATTAGCAGGTTGGTCTCGCAAATAAAACAATAACCTTTATGCAATAGGAAGAGAATACACATGGTCTCAACAAATCTTCAAATGTAAGATATATCACTTTCAACACCAGAAACAAAGTGGAAAACAAAATAGTGCTAACCCGGGGTCTTCTGCTCGTCTAAAAGCACATTCAACTTCAGAGTCACCAGTGTGATTGCGAAACCAATCCTGAAAATAATGATAAATGTTATGTTTTAAGAATTAAAGAAATCCAAACAACAAAATTTCTTATAAGACAAAAGAGTTTACCCTAAGGCGACCAACAAAAATCTGAATGACAGAAGCACCAGCTTGAGCAACAGCAGCAACTTGACAAAAGCTAAGTAGTCGAGACAAAAGTTTCTAATACACTTAGGTTAGAAAAGGAAATTCCAAGCATTC
>NW_025847543.1:589-1428 GCF_002878395.1 Capsicum annuum | reverse complement strand
TAAAGTCTTCTTTAAAATCTTATTTCCTGATCTTGTTAACTTATTTTTTGATGAAGAACACCCTTCATCTTCACTTTTTGGCAAAGTGACAGCCATTAACGGGTTTGATTTGTCTTTACCGATCACCGTTTGAACCGGACTAGCTGTACCAACATCCGGTACAGTGGATTTCTGAGCATTTAGTGGGAAATGCACACCCTTCTCATCCATTTTTTAAGGAGATGGAGAACTTTGAGTCTGAGTCTGTGTTTTTGCATTCGTCTTGCTTACATTTGTCTGCTGGTTGAGTCTTGTTTCAAATAATTGTATCTGCTTTATTAATCTAGCGTTTTCCACGAGGAGTGATTCTTTCTGGGCATTTAGTTTCTTGAAATTCTCCGTCATTGAAAAACAATGGTTGCAGAAAATAATCTTTCCAGTTTCTTTTTGCAAATTATACTGAGGTATTTGATCTGGATTTTGTCTGAGTGAAGGAGATAGATAGTAGTTTGGTCCTAAATATCCTCTAGCATGATTGGTGGCTTCGGTAAAATCATTAAAACCTTTAAAAAGAGGGGCTTTAAAACCTTCTATTGAATCTAACACTTCTAATCATGTTTGGAAAATTTCGTTAGTTTTTCCATGAATGACTACATAGTATTTAAACCTAGGCCTACTCTTTTCTTCCATGTAATGGCATAAAGAGTTCATGGATGCCATAAACTGATTACGGTTTTGTTTATTATAAGAGATCCAAAGGTTATCTACTAAACACCTTTGGGGTCTATCTAAAATATAATCTGGTCTTACTCTAAAAGATATATTACTCTCAGGGTAAGCAATTAAATTAAATGGTCCGA
>NW_025847543.1:0-489 GCF_002878395.1 Capsicum annuum | reverse complement strand
TCCAGTCTCTTTTTGCAAATTATACTGAGGTATTTGATCTGGATTTTATCTGAGTGAAGGAGATATATAGTAGTTTAGTCCTAAATATCCTCTAGCGTGATTGGTGACTTCGGTAAAATCATTAAAACCTTTAAAAAAAGGGGCTTTAAAACCTTGTATTGAATCTAACACTTCTAACCATGTTTGAAAAATTCCGTTAGTTTTTCTATGAATCACTACATAGTATTTAAACCTAGGCCTACTCTTTTCTGTCATGTAATAGCATAAAGAGTTCATGGATGCCATAAAATGATTATGGTTTTGTTTATTATAAGAGATCCAAAGGTTATCTACTAAACACCTTTGGGGTCTATCTAAAATGTAATCTGGTCTTACTCTAAAAGATATATTACTCTCAGGGTAAGCAATTAAATTAAATGGTCCGAAGTGAATTCTTTCCATTGTCTCTAAAGATTCTAGTGGTCTAAAATTTAAATTACCTAACATTGT
>NW_025847542.1:0-1122 GCF_002878395.1 Capsicum annuum | reverse complement strand
CTACGATAGACCTATCAACCTTGTTTCGTCTATTAAATCTATCAGAATTTGGTTTTGCAAACTGGTGGTGAGTACGTATTGTTGGTATGGGGAAGCTATTAGTTGTAAATTATGAGATAATAAATAAAATGATAACGAAAATAATATTAAAAAATATTAAATTATTATATGTTTTGGCCAATCGGCCTACATATTATAAAACATAATATCAAAAAATATTAAACCTATTGGGAGAAATCTCCCCCAAATAAAAATCTTTAAACGATTATATTGTGGATGCTACTGTGTTATTGTATGAGAAGAGGGGGCTTTTATCTGTTTATAGATGTTAAAAACCTTTCCTCCAAAAAGAGGTTTGTCAAATAAAAAAAAGTTTTATATTTTTCTTTTAGGAAAAGTAAAAGTATTCATGATTACTTTTATTTTCCTTACAAAAAAATAAAATTTAATTTTTGTAAGAAAATCAGGGCAAAAATCCTAACAAATCTCCCCTTTTTAGCTTGATTTTCTTCATGTGATTCGTCTTCTTCACATCTTTGATCTTTTTTCTTTATATAATCTTCATCACTGCTGCTTAACATGCTTAAAAATGGAGCTTTTGGATTAAAAATATATGAGTCCTTTCGGGTTAAAAATACATGATCCCTTTATAGGGTTAAAAGTGAGCTTTATTTTTAAATATGTAACAGCAGGATTGTTGAAAATATGACTGAAATATCATCTCCACATGTAGTTCGACAAAAACGTCATTATTGCCAAACTGGTTGCAGCTGATTTGAAACCGCTTTGAGCCTGTTTAATCTCGTCTCACCACACCATTGGATTTTTGAACCATTGGCTCTGATACCACTTGTTGGGTTAAAAATCGAGAGGACGTCCTGCGGAAGCTAATTGTTGCAAATTATGAGACGATAAACCAGACAACCAAAAGCAATACTAAAAAATATAATATTATTATATGATTTAGCCAATTGATCTACATATAAAACCTACTATTAAAAAGAATAAAACTAATGAGAGAGAAAATCTCCCCCTAGACAAAGATTCTTTAAGGACTACATTGTGGGTGTTATTATGTTGTTGTATGAGAAGGGGGTCTTCTATATTTATGGATGTTCAAAA
>NW_025847541.1:0-1151 GCF_002878395.1 Capsicum annuum | reverse complement strand
GCTTTTCTATCTCATTACCCATACTGTCCACTTTCATTGAAAGTGGACAGTATGGGTAATGAGATAGAAAAGCTAAAGACTAATGAAGATAAACTGAAGCCTATAGCTACAAATCAGCTAACTCAGCAGTATGCAGAGCTATGTCGATCGGAAGACATTAAAGTTCCAGAGCTAGAAGGAGATGATGGGACACTCCATAAAACCCATAACATTTATCAATCTACTTCTGCAGGTACAAGCAAAGGAGTTAGTTGACCAAGATACCAGAACATGAATATGAATAAAATATTTGAGAAACCATTTATACCGAAAACACCAAAAGACCCTTTGTTCATACCCCCACAAATCACCACATACCGAGATAGCCTGAACCAAGATAAAAAAGTTTACAACTATACAATCCAAAAATACATAGAAAATATCTATAGAGTACAAACTTTTCTAAACCTTAACCCCAGAGCTACAAATATCAAAGAACCAAACACAAACTATATAACCCAAAAACTACAAGGATATAACAAGCTAATTGCACTACCCAAAACCAACCCAAGCCTAGTAAAAACTTGTTTTGACTATGGATTATTAAACACCATATACACCCAAGACGGAGAAGAACTAACAGCTATGGAAGAATTACACAAGATATTCACCACCTACAAAAGGATAACAAAAGGAAATCTATTTTATATAAAGTGTTATACTGTACCAGCAGAGATATTATACGACGAAATAAAATCAGTTATACAAGTTGTAAAAATAGGACTAACCAGAGATATGATCATACCAGAAGATATTACACAGCAACAAGAGATACTCAAAATTGAGATACCCGATTTCTACGCAAATAAACGACTCATTGGACTAGCTATGATTATCCAAGAATTAGCAAATAATTATACTAATGGAAAGCCAATATGGAGCTATTATTCGAGAGACCATCAAATAATTTATTCAAATTCAAAAGAGCTACGACAAGCAGATATGGAAGATGTTAGGCAATGGATAATGACATTACTTAACCCAGAAAAACAATCTACCGCAAGAGCAATTAAAAAAGGATTTATTTCAGACGGTTTACTGACAAGATATTGTAAAATAATTGGACACAAATATTCAGATCATCAATGTTCAAGATGTAATGGAGAAGATAA
>NW_025847540.1:0-5115 GCF_002878395.1 Capsicum annuum | reverse complement strand
AACTTCTTCTGTTCAATATCTTTAAAAATTCAAATCAAACCATTACTATTGTTCAAGGTATTTAATCATAATATTATTTTCTTATATGAATTTCATCAGTTGTTTGAAATCGATCAAATTTTTTCGTTTTGATTTTTTTAAAAACCATTACTATTATTTCGTTCAAATTTTTTTGAGCTATTACTGATGTTTCATTCAAATATAGTGATCAAAATTGATTTTTCGTTAAATTATTTTTGAATATTTTGAGCTATTAACGATTTCTTGTTAGAGAGATCAAAATAATTTTTCGTTACGTTGTACAATTTAACAATTTATTTCGTTAAATTGATTTTGAATATTTTGTAAACGAATTTTGCAAAAAATTAATGCAACCGTAAATTGAAATAATTGAACAATATAGTGATCAAAATCTATTTTTCAAGCTGCTAAAACTCAATTTTTTTGCTTTTTCACTTTTTTGTTTTTTTCTTTTTTTTTCTTTTTTTCATTTTTTACTTTTTTATCTCTAACTTTTATTTTGAAAAGACAAATATGTATATCACACACATAGTCAAAAAATATACAAATTGCATAGCAATACAGATCTGAAAGTTTTAAAAAAAAATTGAACGAAATAACAGTAATGGTTTTAAAATAAATCAGAACGAAAAAATTTGATCGATTTCAAACAACTGATGAAATTCATATAAGAAAATAATATTATGATTGAATACCTTGAACAACAGTAATGGTTTGATTTGAATTTTTGAAGATATTGAACAGAAGAAGTTTTAGTTGAATTAGATTTTAATTTTTTTGGGATGAAAACGATAATGTGAAACTGAAATTTGAATTTTGATTTCAGTTGGTAACAAATAACGAAAATCATGTTAATTAAGAGATTTTCATGGAAAAGGAATCTCCATATTTAATTCATGGCTAATTATACTATACTTAACTCAATTGATTTGAGTTAAATATGGGCAGTAAAATGATTTATATATGTATTTTTATAGCAACAGTTTGTTCAAATACAATAAGTTGCTAGTTTAAATAATTATGAAAGTGTTGCTATGAATCTCATAATTATGATCTTAAGTATGCTATTTATGAATTTTACCCAATAATAATATAGACAAGTACACTTTTGTCCTTCTACTCCTCAAATGTTTTTTCACCTTACATGCTTATTTATCTCTCAACTTTTATTTTGTACTATAAATACATATCCAGATCTGTATGGCTATGTATTTTGTATATTTTTTGAATATGTGTGTGATATACATATTTGTCTTTTCAAAATAAAAGTTAGTGATAAAAAAGTATAAAACGAAAAAAATAAAAATAGAAAAGGAAAAAAAATAAAAAAAGAAAAGTGAAAAAGAAAAAAAATTGAGTTTGAGTAGCTTGAAAAATCGATTTTGATCACTATATTGTTCGATCAGTTCAATTTACTGTTGCATTACTTTTTTTCAAAATTCGTTTACAAAATATTCAAAATCAATTTAACTAAATAAATTGTTAAATTATACAATGTAACGGAAAATTGATTTTGATCTCTCTAACAAAAAATCGTTATAGCTCAAAATATTCAAAAGTAATTTAACGGAAATCAATTTTGATCACTATATTTGAATGAAACATCAGTAATGACTCAAAAAAATTTGAACGAAATAATAGTAATGGTTTAAAAAAAATTTAGAACGAAAATTTTTTCATCGATGTCAAAAACTGATGAAATTCATATAAGAAAATAATATTATGATTAAATATCTTCAACAACAGTAATGGTTTAATTTGAATTTTTGATGATATTGAACAGAAGAAGTTTCAGTTGAATTTAATTTTGATTTTTTTTGGGATAAAATGATAATGTGAAACTGAAATTTGAATTTTGATTTCAGTTTGTAACAAATAACGAAAATCATGTTAATTAAGAGGTTTTAATGGAAAAGGAATCTCCATATTTAATTCATGACTAATTCTATCATACTTAACTCAACTGATTTGAGTTAAATATGGGTAGTAAAACGATTTGTATATGTATTTTTATAGCAGCAGTTTGTTCAAATATAATACACAAGTTGCTAGTTTAAATAATTATGAAAGTGTTGCTATGAATCTAATAATTATGATCTTAAGTATGCTATTTGTGAATTTTACCCTTTTTATAATACCAGTTTAGGGTATGTGCATTGCATATGAATTTTAACTGATCATCACAAGACATTACTCTTAACATAATGCAAAATAAAATTCTCAATGGGACTATTTAGAAATTCTAAATAATCAATGTCAGTACCCCATATTAAGAAAATATCACGAAAAAGAAATACAATAGTGAAGAAAATATGTTAATTAGTCATCAAAGCAGTGGATATAATTTAGAGTAATAATCCACGAAACAATGTGGCAGCTGAAACACAACAAACAATAGATGACAATAAACATCAGAAGCAAAAATATATATGTATGAGCCTAAAACTACGACAGACACAATGCTCCTAGACTCTCACCCTAACCATATCAAAAACCAAGTCAAAACATAACCACCTATCAACCTTCTATCCTAATATGTGATCTTCATTCTCTCCCATCTAATGCACCTATATAAAAAAGAATAATACATTTCTTAAAAAAATATATATTACGAGCATGCAACAATACTAGAATTAAATTATACTAAAAACTACGATATTATAAAAAAACATGATTCATAAATCAAAGAGATAAGCATCTAGTACCCCCTCGAACTATGGTCAAAGTTTCTAAGATACACTCCAACTTCATATGGGACCTATTACTCCCCCCTCCTCCCGCGAACTCAATGTTAGCGTATTTTTATCACCTTTTTGTGCTAACATGGCATTTTTATTACACAAAAATAGAGTCCACATCAAAGGTGCCACGTCATCTAAAAATATGTCACATTAGCTAAAAAAAATGATATAAATATACTAAAATTGAGTTCAGAGGGGGTAATACGATCCCTGTGAAGTTAGAGTATTTCGTAGTAAATTTGGTGATAGTTCAGGGTGTACTAGATGATTTACCCTAAATCAAAATGAATTTAACTTTCTACCTTTATCTGTGACCTCTTTACCCTGGTTTCTATTACACCTGTATAAAAGAATCATAAAATGCTTAAAACAAATATATATTACGGGCATGCAGCAATATCACAAATTCATAAAAGCTATGATATTACAAAAAAATATGATTCATAAATAAAAAATAATTTAACATTCTACCCTAATATGATATGCAACCTTCATACCTCCTACCTAATAATGCACTTGTATAAAAACTAATCAAAAGTTTTTGAAAATAAATATACTACAGGCAAGCAAAAGTAAAAGAACTAAGCTGCACATAAAAGTTGCGATATTATAAAAAATATGATTAATAAATAAAAATAAATTTAACCTTTTATCCTATTCCTGATCCTTATACCTTCTATCTAATGCACCTGTATAAAAGAATCACAAATTGCTTAAAATAAATATATACTACGGGCATGCAATAATATTAGAAATTGCACATAGAAGCTATGATATTACAAAAGATGTGATTCATAAATCATCAAAAATTGTTTAAAACAAATATATACTATGGACATGAAATAATATTAGAAATTGCACGTAAAAGCTATTGTGGCATCGAGACCAGAATTTAGTTTCTTTACTTTTCTTAAAGATAAGGTTGATCTTGCTTAAGGGTTATCTTGAGTATACATAAACTTGTACAATGTGCTCAAAGTTCAATCATGTTGTAGACATGTAGTAACTTGAAAATGGAGTTGTGTATCTTTTAATTTGCTAAGCTCATTATTTTTGATATTGCAGTTTCCAGTGAGAGAATCTATAAGCAGATTGAAGCTGCCATTTTGAAATATCAAGAAATTAAGAAAAATGTCAAAGGTATGTGGACATAATAAAGCCGTGTGGGGCCTTGTGCGATTCACTATTGTTGTTATCTTTCTTTGATTGTTCATATTGAAGTCTAGTGAAGCCGTGTGTGGCCTTGTGCGATTCACTAGCATTGTTCTTGAAATCTTGTTGGTTTTGCTATTGCTTGAAAATTGTATTGTGAACTTGATCTTGAATGTTTAGGGATTTAGTAGGTGTTTTTCTGTTTTGAATGTGATTATATTTGGTGACTTGGTAGGTTGCAAATGATTAAGTGTAGGGACTTTAAGGGTGACACGGTAGGTTGAAAGTGGTTAAGAGTAGGAACTTTGAAGGAGATTTTGTGTTTTGAATGTGACTTATTTGACGACTTAGTAACTTGAAAATAGTTAAGTTTAGGGACTTAGTAAGAACATCTTTATAGAAAGGGGTTTCACGAAGACTTTTTAAGAATGGTTGGTATTCATGGTGATGTTGTGCAAAATAACTTTGTTATTGGAGAAAGTAGTAGGCCTGCAGGGCATAATGAATATCAAGATACTAGGATGACAAAAATGGTACACGATGCTTTTGGGATGCAACACGGGGTTGACTTTAGGGAAAATGTTGAAGATGTTCCTAATAGAGAAGCGGGCAATTTCTACGAAGATCTTAAAAAGTATTACATAAAGTATTATAAATTACAATAGTTAACAACTTAAAATATCTAAAAGAAAAAAAAATAATGTGTTATATATTTCAAAAAGTACGTAAAAATATTATAAATCACAATAATTAACAACTTGAAAATTTTTAAAAGATATGAAATATTTGATTGACTCTCAAAATTATATCAATGGCATTTAAATTGGAATAGAAGAATAGTATAATAAATCATAATAATTAAAAACTTAAATTATTTTTAAAATATAATTGACTATCAATGCCACAAAAGTTTGGACAATGAGAGTAATATATATTATTTGAAAACAAAAAAAATATTATAAACTACAATAGTTAACAACTTAAAATATCTAAAAACGTATTAAAAGTATGATTGATTATCTAAATTCTATTTGGATCACATTGTTTGAGATCAAAAAATAACATACACTAAGCCCGTGTTATCTGAAAAATAGTAATATAGGCCCATCAAATTTGTTTTTTCAGACTCTTTATTAATTTATACATTTGTAGAATTTAATTTTGATCATGAATTAAATTTTTGAAATAAAATTATATATTT
>NW_025847539.1:0-1959 GCF_002878395.1 Capsicum annuum | reverse complement strand
TCACGACTTTATTCTGCAACAGGCGAGAAAATGCGAATTGATTATCAACTTCGCAAAGCCCACGTCTGTAACAATGGCGTTTGCCTTATCAACGACTTTGTCATAACGGAAGATATCACAGAAGATATCATTCTCGGAATTCCTTTTATTAACCAGATCCGACCTTACCAAAGTAACTACGATGGTATTCGTACAACTTTGTTGGATACTGAATTATTCTTTCCTTTGCTTCGTCCGCTCTCTTCTAACGAACAGCAGCGCATCAAAGACGAAACCATTTTTAAAATTAATCGTCTTTCGTCTCACCTTTCCTACCTCCAGAGTGATGTTCAGCTCAAACGTATTGAGCAAACTTTAAAAACCCCGGAGATGGTAAGCAAGATAGCTCTTCTCCAGACCAAATTCGAGAACGAGATTTGCTCCGAATTGCCAAACGCGTTTTGGGAACGCAAAAGGCATCTCGTCGAACTCCCTTACATTCCTGGCTTCGATGAACAAAACATCCCTACTAAGGCCAGACCCATCCAAATGAATCACGAGATGATGGAAATCTGTAAAACAGAAATCAATCATCTTCTCGAAAAAGGCATCATTCGACCTTCAAACTCCCCATGGAGTTGTTCAGCATTTTACGTAAACAACAGTGCTGAAAAGGAAAGGGGAACACCCAGACTTGTAATTAATTATAAGCCCTTGAATGCAGTCCTCAAATGGATTAGGCATCCAATCCCTAACAAAAGGGATCTCCTGAAACGAACTTATAAAGCTAATCTTTATAGCAAGTTCGATATGAAATCAGGTTTCTGGCAAATCCAAATTGCCGAGAAAGATAAATATAAGACAGCATTCAATGTTCCTTTTGGACATTACGAATGGAACGTCTTACCCTTTGGGCTTAAAAATGCCCCTTCAGAATTTCAGAATATTATGAATAACATTTTTAATGATTATTCCTATATGACCATTGTGTACATTGATGATGTATTAATTTTCTCTGAGAACATTGATTCTCATTTTAAACATCTTAACACTTTCTTTAAGATCGTAAAATTGAACGGTTTGGTAGTAAGCGCTAAGAAAATGAAGCTTTTTCAAACTTCTATCCGATTCTTAGGACATGATTTACACCAAGGCAGTCAAAAACCCATTTGTAGAGCCATAGAGTTCTCAACAAAATTCCCTGATGAAATCACCGATAAAACTCAACTCCAGAGGTTCTTAGGAAGCCTTAATTATGTTGCAGATTTTATTCCAAACATTAGGCAGGTCTGCGAACCTCTCTACCAGCGTCTTAAGAAAAAGCCTGTTCCCTGGAGTTCAGCTCAGACTAATGCAATCATAAAGATCAAATCTTTAGTTAAAAGTCTTCTTTGCCTAGGTATCCCCAATCCAGAAGCCTTTATGATTGTAGAAACTGATGCTTCTGATATAGGATATGGAGGTATCCTCAAACAAAGGATAGAAGGAAAATCCTCAGAACAATTAGTTCGTTTTACCTCAGGCGTATGGAATTCTGCCCAAAAGAATTACAGTACTGTCAAGAAGGAAGTCTTATCTATAGTGCTATGTATCACTAAATTTCAAGATGACCTTATTAATAAGGAATTTCTTCTTCGAGTTGATTGCAAATCGGCTAAAGAAATTTTACAAAAAGATGTTAAAAATCTTGTTTCAAAACAGATATTCGCTAGATGGCAAGCTCTACTGTCTAGCTTCGATTTTCAAATTGAGTTCATAAAAGGAGAACATAACTCCCTTCCCGATTTTCTAACAAGAGAATTTCTGCAGGGCCATGAGACCCACAACCCTAAGGGCGAGCAGCCCGAAACAAGAACAATCTCAAATGGCAAGACCATTTGATACCACAGCAGCAACCTCAAATCCATTGAGGCCAACGGTCCCACAGCGACCAACACTCAAGACGGAAGTACCGTCTCAGAATAGATATGCCGCACTAAC
>NW_025847538.1:0-1636 GCF_002878395.1 Capsicum annuum | reverse complement strand
GTTTTGGTTCTCCTACAAAATGTCTAGCTATGTGATAGAGAAGGGTTGCACAAGCGTCTTCTTGTGCTTCTTGAACCAGGGTTTCTTGACCATTAACCGTCCGAGCCACTTGTTCAAGAACTGTGGCGTTGTAAATGAGGTTCTTTTCTTCCTCAGAGACATAATTGTCCCACCAGTGTTTGATCATGCCGGTGAAACCCGAGACAACCATGGTGGCTGCACCTTTGTCGGAGGAACCTTTGATTTTGTAGGCCGTGATGGCCACCGCTATCTCATGGAGCTTATTGTAGATCTGATGCTCAGCCAGACCATCAATATTCCATTCAGTGATACCTCGTCCATCATGATTAGATGTGGATAGGTAAGGATTTTCCTCGAACTGGACGTCAGGGGGAGAAGGTTTTCGATAATAATTTTTTCTAGTGGAAAACCGTTCACCAGATAATTTGGAGAGAGAATTCTTATTTTTAAGATCAGAAGAGTCTTTAGAGGTAGAGGCTTCTTGAGAGATCTTAAATTTGGTGAGTTTGGAATTGATTTTTTCCAAAATTTGTTCAGACAGCTTAAAGTCGTCATTTAGGTCAGGAAACTTATCTTTGTGAAACTCTGGGAGCTTAAAGATAGGATTAGAAAGAGGTTTAGAGTTTGGAGTGCTCTTGACCGATAGAGGAGCAGAGAGAGGGGAACTCTTGGTTTCTTCAATCTGCTGGGAAATTGTGTGAAGAACCTGATTTGTATAATTGTTTTGTTCAATTATTCTATCAAGATCTTTACATTGAGGCGTCATTGTGCCTCTCTCGGACTTGGTCTTAAAAGGGGAAGCCTTGATGACTTCATTGGAGTAGGAAATGTTAAGTCCTTCTAGGGGAGGCGTTGTGGATTCTACCACCGTGTTTCTCTGAGTGTACCATTTGGTAACGATGACGTTCAGAGATTCAGTTTGGTTTTCTATCCTTCCAGTTTTCTCAAACCAGAAGAAAAATTCCATATCACAACGGAGTCTTTTCATGTCGGCTATCCATAACCGACCAAACTCCTTTTGTTCTTCTGGAGAATACGTACTTCCGTACCATCTCCTTTTGAGAGTATCTTTTGGATGGTTCCAGCGAATTTTTAAGGCCGCTAGGTCTGGGATATATTCATCATCATCGGATTTGATGACGAATAAACTAGGGTCGGTCCGGACCTTATGAGGAGGAGCCATTTCGGAAGCTGAAGGGCTTCCTGGTTCATAAAGGTTTTCAGGTTCGTTAACCTTCGTGTGTTGGTAATAGACCTTTGGGACCGAACCAGAGTAGTCAGGACCCTCTTAGAAAATGGGATTTTACTTTATGTTCCGGACCCTCCTGAAAAATGGGATTTTACTTTATCTTCAGGACCCTCCTGAAAAATGGAATTTTACTTTATGTTCAGGATCCTCCTGAAAAATGGGATTTTACTTTATGTTCAGGACCCTCCTCAAAAATGGGATTTTACTTTATGTTCAGGACCCTCCTGAAAAATGGGATTTTACCTTCTGTTCAGTACTCTCCTAAAAAATGGGATTTTACTTTATGTTCAGGACCCTCTTTAAAAATAGGATTTTAATTTATGTTCAGGACCCTCTTGGAAAATGGGATTTTACTTTTTGTTCAGG
>NW_025847537.1:0-1798 GCF_002878395.1 Capsicum annuum | reverse complement strand
GGCGAATCTATTTTAGGAATAAGAATCAGGCAAGTATGTAAACAAAACTTAGACAAGTTCTTCCCCCTAAAGAAATCCTGAACATAGTTCTTAATATCGTTTTGAATAATATCCCAGCAACTATGAAAAAACATACCAGAATATCCATCAAGCCCTGCAGCACTTGCCGCACTCATACTGAGTTCATCGGAAGTTGTACGGTTTGTTGTTGCTGAGAATTGAGATAAGAACACAAAAGACATAGTTTCGGTCGTAAGGTAACAAGATTCTTAATCCTTCATTTCATTTAAACAAAGTTGTTACTTTGCTCTTCTTCTTCATTGTTTTAATGTATTATTACTATTTATTTATTTTTATAGTGGGTTTTTGATATACTGACGAGAGTGTTAATGAAAATTGGATTTTGGTAGAACAATTTGTTAAGTACTTTGAGAGGTATGGAGAGATAATAGACTTGGTGATTATGAAAAATAGGCATACAGGTGACCCAGGGGTTCTGCGTTCATCACTTATGCAGATCCAACCGTTGTAGACACTGTTATTGCCAAAAATCATATTATCAATGACAAACTTGTAGACACTGTTATAGCCCAAAACCATATTATCAATGACAAACAAGTGAGTAGCTTAGCTTCTGCTTTTATGTACCTCCTCCTTTCATGTTCAATTGATGTTGAATTGGAGTTGTGAGATGTTATAAAACTATGCTCAACTTTGTTGACTACTTGTAATATAAATACACACTTTAGTTAGTCATGATTTAGGTAGAGGGTCTATGGGAAGCAACCTCTTTATCTCTAAGTAGGGGTAATGTATGTATATAGGATTACACTGGGTATATTGTTGTTGTAGTTTAGTAAGTCATGTTTTAAGCCGAGTGACTGTTGAAAGCAACCTCTCTATCTCTATCTCTTTCTCATCTGATACTGAATGACATGATGAAGGTTTGGCTGGACTATCATACACTCGTATGTAGCCTTCCTGTGGTAGATTTTTAGCATCTTTATTTGTGTGTATCATTTCTAGGTGAAAGGTTATATAAATGAAATGGCCATCTGCCTAGAAGATGAAGATGAAAGAATTTCAAATCTTGCCAAAATTTTCTTTAATGAGTTGTCAAAGAAAGGTAGCATATCTATCAAACTTTTCTTTCATCAGTTGGAAATAAACAAGTCAATCTATCTTATCTCTATCTAATCTTTCTACTGTTGAGCTTCTTTCATCTGCTGTTGCATGTTTTTGACTGTCCACATACATCAAATAATACTATTTTTTTCTCTTTGAACTTAATGTTTATAGGGAGCAATCCAATTTGTAACCTACTTCCAGATATTCTTAGCAAGTTATCTAGCCAGAACTCGAAGGAAGAATCATTCTGAACATTATGCAATTTTTAATTGCTTCAATTAAGAAGATGCCATGAATTTAACTTGCTTCTTTGGGCTCTACTGTAGAGAATTGATTGGAATGTTTGTATTTTTAGGACAAGCAAATGGAAGCTCTTGTCGAGAAGCTTTGGAAAAGATTTTATCGAGTTACTGGTATGGAATTTGAAAATTGTTTTGATTTATTTCCTAGAAGAATTTATGTAATATGATCAACTATTTAGAAGAAGCTAAGACTGAAAATATATTGGGTACTTTTAGTTTGCAACGATATCTGTTCCCTAAGTTTACACTATGCTAAGCTTAAGAAGTTATTCTGCCCTTGGGTTTGGTCTGTTTACATATACTTTCTTGAAACTAAATGTGAAAATATGTATGTCTCTTTATTTTTGCCCCTAAACTTGACATTGAGT
>NW_025847536.1:0-1629 GCF_002878395.1 Capsicum annuum | reverse complement strand
TTCAGGAGGGTCCTGAACAGAAAGTAAAGTCCTATTTTTCAGTAGGGTCCAAAACAGAATGTAAAATCCCATTTTTCCAAAGGGTTCTGAACATAAAGTAAAATCTCATTTTTTAGAAGGGTCCTGAACATAAAGTAAATTCCCATTTACCACGAGGGTCATAAACATAGATGAAAATATCATTTTTCAGGAGGGTCTTGAACAGAAAGTAAAGTCTCATTTTTCAGAAGGGTCCAAAACAGAAAGTAAAGTCCTATTTTTCATGAGGGTTCTGAACAGAAAGTAAAGTCCCATTTTTCTGGAGGGTCCTGAATAGAATATAAAGTCCCATTTTTTAGGAGGGTCCTGCACAGAAAGTAAAGTCTTTTTTTCAAGAGGGTCCTAAACAGAAAGTAAATTACTATTTTTCAGGAGTGTCCTGAACAGAAACTAAAGTCCCTTATTTTAGGAGGGTCCTGAATAGAACGTAAAATCCCATTTTTCAGGAGGGTCCTGAACAGAAAGTGAAATCCCATTTTTCAGTAGGGTCCTGAACAAGAAGTAAAATCCCATTTTTCAGGAGGGTCCTGCAAAGAAAGTAAAATCTTATTTTTTTAGGAGGGACATGAATAGAAAGTAAAATCTCATTTTTCTGGAGGCTCCTGAACAGAAAGTTAGATCCCATTTTTTTGGAGGGTCCTAAACAGAAAGTAAAATGTCATTTTTCAGAAGGGTACTGAACAAAAAGTAAAATCATTTTTTAGGAGGGCCCTGAATAGAAGTAAAGTTCCATTTTTGAGGAGGGTTCTGAATAGAAAGTAAAATTACATTTTTCAGGAGGATCCTGAACAGAAAGTAAAATCCCATTTTTCATTAGGGTCCTGAACAGAAAGTAAAATCCCATTTTTCATGAGGGTACTGAACAGAAATTAAAGTCACATATTTAGGGAGGGTCCTGAACAGAAAGTAAAGTCCCATTTTTAAGGAGGGTGCTGAACAAAAAGTAAAGTCCCATTTTTCAGAAAGGTCCTGAACAGAAAGTAAAATCCTATTCTTTAGGAGGGTCATGAACATAAGAAAACCTACTATTTTTTAAGGAGGGTCCTTAACAGAAAGTAAAATCCCATTTTTTATAAGGGTCCTGAATAGAAAGTAAAGTTCCATTTTTCAGGATGGTACTGAACATAACGTAAAGTCCCATTTTTTAGGAGGGTTCTGAACAGAAAGTGAAATACTATTCTTCAAGAGTGTCCTAACATAAAGTAACCTCCCATTTTTTAGGAGGGTCCTGAACAGAAAGTAAAGTCCTATTTTTCAGGAGGGTCCTGAACATAAATTAAAATCCTATTTTTCAGGAGGATCCTGAACAAAAAGTAAAATCTCATTTTATAGTAGGGTGCTGAACAGAAAATAAAATCTCATTTTTTAGGAGGGTGCTGAACAAAAAGTAAAATCTCATTTTTCAGGAGGGTCCACAACAGAAAGTAAAGCCCATTTTTCTGGAGGGTTCTGAACAGAAAGTGAAATACTATTCTTCAAGAGTGTCCTAACATAAAGTAACCTCCCATTTTTTAGGAGGGTCCTGAACAGAAAGTAAAGTCCAATTTTTCAGGAGGGTCCTGAACATAAATTAAAATCCTATTTTTCAGG
>NW_025847535.1:664-2281 GCF_002878395.1 Capsicum annuum | reverse complement strand
ATTAAAGCAATAATTTTGTTAGTGTGATCAAAAATTACCCTGGCATAAGAAGTGCTGGACCTTTCAATCTTGCATTGTGAATACAAGTATCATGATGCTAAATATGACTAGTTTTTCCATTGTAAAAGAGAAAGTGTTGGAATGTGCCACGATTCTATTAATAAATTCAATAACTAGAATTGTTTTGCCATAAGAGAAAAGATAAATTTTTGATAGTATTAACCTATCTTGAAATACATTTTAATTACTAGAAAGAGATCACATCTATTTGGACTCCGTTGGTGGCAACTAGTAATGACACATGGGAAAATTTAGGTTTTTAAGAAGCCAAGTCTCGATGCAGCCATAATGGGAACTGTGGCTGCAAGGCAAGCTGTATGGTTCTGATCCAGGTGAGTAACTTTCCTTGCATATCACACACTCGTCTGTCCATTCATTTTCTGGAAGCTGAACTCTTTGCAAAGACTGCATTATTGATCTTACTGCAGGCAGCGACATGAATTCTCTCCTAGCTAGCTCAGTTAAAGTCTGTACTAGTTCCCTTTCATAATTCTCATCAAAATGCATGCACCAACAATTTATTGTGCTCTTCACAGCATCTTTTATATCCCCTTCACAGGCTTCAATCCATTGTAACTTTTCATACAAAGATGGTTTGTGTGATTGTCCCAATCCCTTGATTTCTTTATAAGTAACTCTCCAAACTATTTCTCCAATCTCATCATATTGGTTTTTAACAATTCTGGATTTGGTAAGTTCAAATTCTTGAGGAGATACATAAAGTTTCTCAACAATTATCAGGCTCACATAAGCTGTATCATCATCTTGCAAAGGAGGTGCAAGGTTCTGTGTTCTACGAGCATACTCCAAAATTTGTTTGATTAAATCATGTTTGCTCTCCAAGATTTTCTCAAGACCCATGATAATGAGTTGTACTTCCCATACCACTTAGTATGCAAGGAGTACTCTTCGATAATGTTATCAACACAAGTGTAAGCAAACTTTACAAGTAGATCAATCTCCAACTTAAAATTGATGCCTGAAATATTTACTGCACAAGGAATAGTACTTCTAGCATTACGAAATTGGGGGAACACATGAATTTCACTAGCAGATGTGGATGACTCCATTATTTGATGAAATTAATCGAAGCGTAAATATTGAAGTTTGCAACTGGACTCATAAGTATATATAGAATAAAAAAAAAGTGTTTTCCCTTTTTGTGTAGGATTAGGACTTGCACTTGGATTCCTAGCTGTTACCAAAATACGCGTGAAATAGCTTACCAAATATATATGGTATCTTGATTACCACGCATATCCATTTAAATACATTATATGATTATATTTCTAACCAATAAGATTAATTATACTAGTCAAGTATACGTGTTTTGCACGCGTGTCTCGTGTTAATCAATAAAACTATACATCAATGAAAATTTTAATGAATTAAAAATTTTTTTGCTCATCAAAGAAAAAGATGTAGAGGAAAATTAGGCTACAATTAATGGAGCCTTTATTGTACATAGACGTCATATTAAATTAAAATATAAATATTATTAGTTCTCGACGATCCAATTCAGGGTATAAAATATAACAAAAAGGGAGCAAAGAAGTC
>NW_025847535.1:0-564 GCF_002878395.1 Capsicum annuum | reverse complement strand
ATAAAACCATACATCAATGAAAATTTTAATGAATTAAAAATTTTTTTGCTCATCAAAGAAAAAGATGTAGAGGAAAATTAGGCTACAATTAATGGAGCCTTTATTGTACATAGACGTCATATTAAATTAAAATATAAATATTATTAGTTCTCGACGATCCAATTCAGGGTATAAAATATAACAAAAAGGGAGCAAAGAAGTCATCAAATTAAGAAAACACAAGTAAAAAAACACTTTGTAAGAATACATTATTATCTTTCAATTTTGTCCTACATCACTGCTCTACCTTGCTATAGCTAATGATCGTACATGGATAAACTTATTACTTTCTTCAATTACTCGAAACAAATATTGTATATATCTTTAATAAAAGAACGTACATAATTAGATGTAAATATTTAATGATACATTCCCGGTGATATCATGATGCATAGTAAAAGCTTTAACCTCAATTTCTTTGTGACTAATCAATTAGCCCACATATGATCGATCAAAAAAATTATTGCGAGTATTTCCGCCTAAATAATAAATGTAGATAGATCATCTAACTTTCAAAAATAATAA
>NW_025847534.1:0-1088 GCF_002878395.1 Capsicum annuum | reverse complement strand
ATCCATATATATTTGGTAAGCTATTTCACGCGTGTTTTGGTAAAAGCTAGGAATCCAAGAGCAAGTCCTAATCCTACACAAAAAGGGAAAACACTTTTTTTTCCTCTATATATACTTATGAGTCCAGTTTCAAACTTCAATATTTAGGCTTTGATTAGTTTCATCAAATAATGGAGTCATCCACATCTGCCAGTCAAATTCATGTGTTCCCCCAATTTCATAATGCTAAAATTACTCTTCCTTGTGCAGTCAATATTTCAGGCATCAATTTTAACTTGGAGATTGATCTATTGCTCAAGTTTGCTTACACTTGTGTTGACAACATTATCGAAGAGTACCCCTTTCATACTAAGTGGTATGGGAAGTACAACTCATTATCATGGGATATTGTTGACACAGTGCTGCCTACGGAAACTATCTTTCATTTTCCACTAGAAAGAATTAAGTGGGATGGTCTTGAGAAAATCTTGGAGAGAAAACATAATTTAATCAAACAAATTGTGGAGTATGCTCGTACAACACAGAACCTTGCACCTCCTTTGCAAGATGATGATACAGCTTATGTGAGCCTGATAATTGTTGAGAAACTTTATGTATCTCCTCAAGAATTTGAACTTACCAAATACAGAATTGTTAAAAACCAATATGATGAGAGTGTTAATGAAAATTGGATTTTGGTAGAACAATTTGTTAAGTGCTTTGAGAGGTATGGAGAGATAATAGACTTGGTGATTATGAAAAATAGGCTTACAGGTAGACCCAGAGGTTCTGGGTTCATCACTTATGCAGATCCAACCGTTGTAGACACTGTTATAGCCTAAAACCATATTATCAATGACAAACTTGTAGACACTGTTATAGCCCAAAACCATATTATCAATGACAAACAAGTGAGTAGTTTAGCTTCTGCTTTTATGTACCTCCTCTTTTCATGTTCAATTGGTGTTGAATTGGAGTTGTGAGATATTATAAAACGATGCTCAACTTTGTTGACTACCTGTAATGTATATACACACTTTAGTTAGTCATGCTTTAGGTAGAGGATCTATGGGAAACAACCTCTCTATCTCTAAGTAGGGGTAACGTAT
>NW_025847533.1:0-1624 GCF_002878395.1 Capsicum annuum | reverse complement strand
CATGATTTCCTCTTTAATTTTAATACTTACATCCGTTTTAAACTTCCTCAATTTCTGTTTGACAGGAGGGAATGCGGGATCAGTTGGCAATTTGTGAGTCACTAATTCAGTGCTTAAACCAGGCATATCATCATAAGACCATGCAAAAACATCCTTATAATCCATTAATGCTTGAATCATTCCATTTGTTAGCTGTGGCAAAACATGTACACTGATTTTAGTTTTCCTAACATCTTCTTGATCCCCTAGATTTATTGGCTCAGTCTTATTCAAATTAGGATTTGGTTTGTCTTCAAACTATTCCAAATCTTTGCTTATTTCTTCTAGTATTTTTCCTTCATCATATTCCTCATCCTACTTCATTACATCTTGATTTGTTTGGTTTTTAAGATCAGGCTGAAAATTTTGCATGCATGTCATGTCATTAGAATCAGCATAAAGAGAACTATGTAAGTAAAGAAAAACAAAACATATTAGACACGAAACAAAAGGGATATTGTATTTCATTAAACAAAAGATAGAAGGGTTTAAACATAGATACCAACATAACATAAACAAACTAAAATTTGAATTACAACCCTGAAATAACTCGGATAAACAAAAAGAAAAACAAAATAAACTACCAAAACTTCCTCCTGATGGGGAGAGAAGTGACTTCCCAATTATTGAGCCGGACAGCTGGACCTATGAATTGAACGTCTGCCATACTGGTACCTTCTCCTGCTTCGACCATATCAACTTTAATACAAAGGTTCTGGAAGTCATCAACCAATTCAACCTTAAATTCCACATGCTTTGTGACACCGCTCTTAACAAATGATTAACTGAGTAGTGGCATTGGGCGAGGGAGCGACCATATTTCCTTTTTCCTTCCCTTGGCTTTCTTCAGATCTTCAGCTGTAGGCTCAAATTCGAGACCAAACGTGCCCACGTTCTCACTGGGACATATGGGATGAACTATACCGTGCAGAGACGCTCCCAAACCCTTTCCTGGCTCAAATACGTATTTTCAAAGTTCACTCACCATCATGATGCCTATACTTTCGTGTAGTTATGGCTTTGGGCGGTAATGGGTGGATAGGGTTATGTCCGAGGGGGTTGAAGAGTGGGGCCGTGGTGGGGCGGGGGATGAAGAGAGGGCGGGAGTGGGAGGGGGGCCAAGGTTTGGCTGTGGGGGGAGGGGTAGGGGAGGGCGGGATGGTAGGCTGAGGGTTGAGTCTTGGAATATAGGGACCCTTCAGGGTAAGTCCATAGAGCTTGTGAAGATTCTTAGGAAGAGGAGGATCAACATTGCGTGTGTCCAAGAGATCAAGTGGGTAGGGTCTAAGTCTAGGGATGTGGATGGTTACAAGCTGTGGTACTCGGGGAGCGACATGCGTAGGAATGGAGTTGGCATCTTAGTAGATGAAGAGCTTAGAGGTCAGGTAGTGGAGGTGAAAAGGATCAGCGATAGGTTGATGACTATTAAGTTGGTCGTTCGGGGGTTTATCCTGAACGTGTGTACTGCTTATGCGCCGCAAGTGGGATCGGAGGGGGAGGAGAAGATGCGGTTTTGGGAGGCTTTGGAGGAGGTGGTGAGAGGCGTGCCTAGTTCGGAGAAGATTGTTGTAGCAGGGGATTTCAA
>NW_025847532.1:702-1014 GCF_002878395.1 Capsicum annuum | reverse complement strand
TAGTTCATGCAATAGAGTTAGAATCTTTCGTACTCTAATTTGTGCTATGGTGTCACTCATATGAAGGTAACAGTCATCCCAATTCCGTATTTACCTTGATGTTTTCAAATATGTCTCATTGTTGAGGTGATTCAGGTGCAGAAGTCTAGAATCTAAATGGCATGGTCCTTTCTGATTGATGTCATATATGATTTTAAAATTTGTGCAAGGACTTGAGTAGAGTCCATTAATTCTACAGAGTGTATTGGTTCTAGTGTGAACTTTGGTTATGATGAAATAGTTCTTTTCAGCCTGCGGTATTAAGGGTATTCA
>NW_025847532.1:0-602 GCF_002878395.1 Capsicum annuum | reverse complement strand
TTTTGGAACTGTATTTCCACCTGATTAGTAGTATAAGTTAGAGTGTCAGTGCCATAACCTATTGGTAGTGGTATTAGACCAAGAAGTTGGTGTTATGAAGTCACAAAGTTAGAAGTCAGAGTAAGGGTGACTTTTTTATAAATAAATATTTTAGTTGAATAGTTGATATTTGAGGATGATTTACCCCTTTATAGTAATAGACTAATGTGGTAGCTAGTAGCATGTGTGGATTGTAAGATAGTCTATGGGGGAAGTGTTTGACTCAGATTTTTATTTATACAAATGTTTATTCTTAGATCATTGAATATTGTGTGTTAATTTTCTATCTCTTGTAATATGTAATCTTGTTATCATGGTATTTTTGAAAAATCAAAGTCTAGTGAAGACGTGTGGGAATCTTTCGATTCACTAGCATAGTTGCTTTGTTGTTCATTTCATTTTCTTGTTCAAAACACAAAAATCAAAGTCTTGTGAAGCTGTGTGAGGCCTATTTTGATTCACTAGCAACTTTTTGTTCAACTTATTGTTTTTGTGTTGGTTTAATATATGTATAGCTGAATCTTTTCACATGAGATTGAGTTGGTAATAAAGTGATACATCCT
>NW_025847531.1:649-1124 GCF_002878395.1 Capsicum annuum | reverse complement strand
AATCTTTTTGTTTTTCCTCTTGGCGGAAACGAGAAAGGGGGCAAGATGAAGGGGCGCGCGTGCGGTGTGTGACTGGTGGCGCACGAGAAAGAGGCATAATAGAATTTGGAGTGCTGGGAATGATGGAAGCGATCATACCAGCACTAACCCATCGAATCCCATCAGAACTCCGAAGCTAAGCGTTCTTGGGCGAGAGTAGTACTAGGACGGGTGACCCCCTGGGAACTCCTCCTGTTGCATCCCTTTTTTTTTCCTACAAAATTCGATTTAATTTTGCCGGTTCGATCGGCGAATCTTTTTGTTCTGCCTCTTGGCGGAAACGAGAAAGGGGGCAAGGCGCAGGGACGCGCGTGCGGGGTGTGACGGGCGGCGGAGGAGTAAGAGGCATAATAGAATTTGGAGAGCTGGGAATGACAGATGCGATCATACAAGCACTAACGCACCGGATCCCATCAGAACTCCGAAGTTAAGCGTG
>NW_025847531.1:0-549 GCF_002878395.1 Capsicum annuum | reverse complement strand
CGACGAATCTTTTTGTTTTTCTTGTTGGCGGAAAGGAGAAAGGGGGCAAGGCGCAGGGGCGCGCGTGCGGGGTGTGACGGGCGGCGCAAGCGAATGAGGCATAATAGAATTTGGAGTGCTGTGAATGACGGATGCGATCATACCAGCACTAACGCACCGGATCCCATCAGACCTCCAAAGTTAGCGTGCTTGGTTCGATCGGCGAATCTTTTTGCTTTTCCTCTTGGCGGAAACAAGAAAGGGGGCGAGGCGCGGAGGCCCGCGTGCTGGGTGTGACGGGCGGCACAGGAGAAAGAGGCATAATAGAATTTGGAGTGCTGTGAATGACGGATGCGATCATACCACCACTATCGCACCGGATCCCATCAGAACTCCGAAGTTAAGCGTGATTGGGCGAGAGCAGTACTAGGATGGGTGACCCCCTCGGAAGTCCTCGTGTTGCATCCCTTTCTATTTTTTTTTCCTATTAAATTCGGTTTAATTTTGCCGGTTCGATCGGCGAATCTTTTTGTTTTTCCTCTGGGCGGAAAGGAGAAAGGGGGCAAGGCG
>NW_025847530.1:363-1863 GCF_002878395.1 Capsicum annuum | reverse complement strand
GTTATAAGGTTAAACGGGTGTCACACCGCTTTTTTAACCAAAAAGATTCGATTTTAAGTTTGAAAGGGTTTTCATTATTAAGTAACAAAATGGAGATTTGTTTCGAAAAGGACTTTTTATATTCAAAACTCAGAGTCGCCACTTGGCATAATTTGGTGTGCCAAATCACCTTTGGAAATCCTTTTCAAAATGGTTTTGACTCTTTAAGACTGGTTTGCGAACAGATATTGCTACTCAGGAATTTTGTTGACCGAGGGAAAGGTGTTAGGCACCCCTCGATCCCGTGGTTCGACCACGGTCGCTCGGTGAAATGTATCGGCTAATTCGACACTATAAAATGTACAAACCACATAAACACACAAAACAAACAAAACAAAACAAATCTAACAAAATTCAAAACCAAAATAATATCCTGTCCAAATTATACAGTCCAAAAGATACAAAAATGCAAAAATGTAAATCCTATTCTAAACTAATTTAAGACTGATGCTCTACCCGACGCCTCGGGCCTCCGTCACGAACGTCCTCCGGGTAGAAAAATATTTCGGTGCATTCCCCGGCGAATAAACACAAATACCTCGGGGCATTCCCCGGCCAAATGATACATTTGATCCAAAAAGCAATAAAACCAAGCCATTCAACGTATGTTTCAAGCATTCAATATTCCACAATTTCTAATAATTCGCCTACCCCTTATCGTTTGCCTACCTGTTTCGACTTAAAGCATGATACTACCACATTAAACATCAACAATGAATGAAAATACGACAATATTCACTTTTTATCAATTTTTGCAATTTCCGCCCCAAAACAATCCATTATAATTCTCAAATGAGGTACCGTTTCATCACATAATCCAAGTAAATGAACGACACATCAACACCAGCAACTATCCATTACCAACGGAGAAATCAACATCAAACACTCAATTCAATGCATCAAATATGACAAAACAACGAAATAAAAGAAAGTAAATAGAATTGTACCTCGATTTTTATTTCAATCCGTCAAAATTTTGATTGGACCTTCGACGGGAATACCTCGAACGAGAAAGCCTCGACTCCGAACTCGCAAATTGAATAAAACCCAACACTAAACTAATCTCCGAGCAACTCGAACGAGCATTTCGATATCGTGGCCGTTTTTCGTCTTTCTCCTCTCTCTCGCGTTCACAAATCACTTCTCTTTTAATTCACTGTTTTTCCTTCGATCTCTATCTTTATCTCCCTATCACTCAGTTTCCTCTCTCAATCGCTCCATTTTATTTTATTTTTTGCTTTTCTTCTGATTTTTCAATCTGGTGTGTACCATGTTCGATGGTGAGTGTGCGTGGCCTGAGGTGTGTTTGCTCTACTGTTCTAGTTCTTCTTCAATGTCCGTTGGTGGTGGTCTGTGAATTCAGAGATTTTGTGCTCGGTGTGTGTGGAATCATTAATGGGTTCCTTTCTGTTATTTTTTTTTTTCTCCCCCTGTTATTTGGATAATGATGATATATGGTGA
>NW_025847530.1:0-263 GCF_002878395.1 Capsicum annuum | reverse complement strand
TGTGTTTGCTCTACTGTTCTAGTTCTTCTTCAATGTCCGTTGGTGGTGGTCTGTGAATTCAGAGATTTTGTGCTTGATAACGCTCAATCTACAGCTCTCGTGGGAGTGTAAAGCGGTCGTTAGCAAATATAGAACCCAACCTGGGTTGGGTATCGATCCCACAGAGAATAGCTTGGCCAACAAGCAAGAGAAATTACTAGACTTTTAGTGCAAGTTTTGTAGGAAAGGGGGGATTGTAGTATGTAACCAAAACAAGAATGTAA
>NW_025847529.1:711-1265 GCF_002878395.1 Capsicum annuum | reverse complement strand
CTGCCTGGGCTTGCGCCCAAGGTTTTGCGGCGACCGCTGCGCCCTCCTACTCATCGGGGCCTGAAACTTTCCCCGACGGTCGGGTGTAGGTCACGCTCTTAAGCGCTATCCATTTTCGGGGCTAGTTTATTTGACAGGTGAGTTCTTACACACTCCTTAGCAGATTTTGACTTCCATGACCACCGTCCTGCTGTCTTAAGCGACCAACAACCTTTATGGGATCTAGGTTAGCGCGCAGTTTGGCACCGTAACCCGACTTTTGGTTCATCCCGCATCGCCAGTTCTGCTTATAAAAAATAGCCCACTTGGAGCTCTTGATTCCGTGGCACGGCTAGACAAAGCATCCGCGGGCCCTACACCCAAGTCAGACGAACGATTTGCATGTCAGTATCACTACGGGCCTCCACCAGAGTTTCCTCTGGCTTCACCCCGCTCAGGCATAGTTCACCATCTTTTGGGTCCCGATAGGTATGCTCACACTTGAACCCTTCTCAGAAAATCAAGGTCCGTCGGTGGTGCACCCCTCGAGGGGATACCACCAATCAGCTTCCTTA
>NW_025847529.1:0-611 GCF_002878395.1 Capsicum annuum | reverse complement strand
GTTCCACAAGTGTATCGAGAGCCCGGTCTTTGGACGCCCCCAATCAATGCTGGTCCATGCCCCGAGTCGATCGACAGACTGGATCATTGCCATTCCACATCCGATCGGGGCACATCCTCGGCCCCCATCCGCTTCCCTCACGATAATTTTAAGCACTCTTTGACTCTCTTTTCAAAGTCTTTTTTATCTTTCCCTCGCGGTACTTGTTCACTATCGATTTGTAGCCCGTATTTAGCCTTGGACGGAATTCACCGCCTGATTTGGGATGCATTCCCAAACAACCCGACTCATAGACAGTGCCCCGTGGTACGGCATGGTCCTGGCACAATGGGGATCTCACCCTCTCTGGCCCCCCTTGTAGGGGAATTGGGCCCGGTCCGCCGCTGGCGACACTTCTCCAAACTACAATTAGGATAACATAGCCGCCCGATTCTAAGGCTAGGCTATTCCCGGTTCGCTCGCCGTTACTAAGGGAATCCTTATAAGTATCTTTTACTCCGCTTATTTATATGCTTAAACTCAGCGGTTAATCTCGCATGACCTGGGATCTCGATCGAAATGCCTAAGCATGAAAGGGTCCTAGATTCCAGATGCGCGACGGGCTATAGCTG
>NW_025847528.1:0-4537 GCF_002878395.1 Capsicum annuum | reverse complement strand
GTCTTATAGTAATCAAAGGGAATGACTCGACTAAAAGGTACGTCTTATAAAAATCAAGGGAATGACTCGACTAAAAGGTACATCTTATAGGAATCAAAGGGGATGACTCGACTAAAAGGTATGTCTTTTAGGAATAAAAAGGGATGACTCGACTAAAAGGTACGTCTTCTAGGAATCAAAGGGAATGACTCGACTAAAAGGTACGTCTTATAGGAATCAGAGGAAATGACTCAACTAAAAGGTACGTCTTCTAAGGGCCAAAGAGAATGACTCGACTAAAAGGTACGTCTTCTAGGAATCAAAGAGAATGACTCGACTAAAAGGTACGTCTTATAGGAATCAGAGGAAATGACTCAACTAAAAGGTACGTCTTCTAGGGGCCAAAGGGAATGGCTCGACTAAAACGTACATCTTATAGGAATCAAAGGGGATAACTCGACTAAAAGATACGTCTTCTAGGAGTCAAGGTAAATGACTCGACTAAAAGGTACGTCTTCTAGGAATCAAGACTTAAGTTAGGAAGTGCATTATCTAAGAAGAAAAATTCAAATTACCCAATCAAGGAAGTGTGTTTCCTTACCAATGTTGTTTGAATTATCAAAACAATGAATTGCGTCTCCTTATCAAAGCTGCTTGAATTACCCAAACAAGGAAGTGTGTCTCCTAGAGATCTTGAATTATGAGTTTTACCATGGTTTTGATTACCAAACTTGTCCAGCAACCTTGCCTCTTGCATTTGTTGAGGTGAGAAATTACGGCCTTTGATTTTTAGGCTCTGAAATCCTTGATCTGCATGAAACATGTATTCCTATTACATACAAAGAAAACTTGTGAGTTTAAAAACATGGTGGCTAGTTTGTGGCTTTGGCTTTTGAGGCAATTGCTCCTGCCCCTGTCACATTTAGCTTTGCTTCCAACCATTAGCATATATCATTGACTTGCTGTATCATTGACCCAAACTCAGCTTATTAAGAGTGACTCTGAAACAAACACAGTATTTTTGCTTTGTCGTGTTTCTCAAATAAACCCTTCGAATCTTGGTATTTCCATGAGTTCCCCAACTTCTCTGTTGACAAAACTTCCTACATTCATTTTTTGGGCTCATAATCATGTCTCTTTCATGTGCTAGCTTTTGTCTTGCTTTGTGCAATTAAAGAAGCTGGTAGCCAGTTTTGAAATTTTTCTCACTTGTTTTGACATGGACTTAACTCAAAGACAAGGAACGAAAAAAAAGAATGACAATTTTTATTTTGATAACTGAATCAAGAAAGATAAAATTAAAATAAAGAGAAGAAAGAAAAGACAATGAATGTCCCCTTTTAAAATAAAGAAACGAAAAATTCATCTAAAAATGACAGTCAACACTAATGATTATGCCATGCATTTTGGATTAAGCAGCTTGATCTTTTCATCAAACTTTCTACCCATTGTTGTTGAGTTAATGGCCTTGAAACTGAGTTGCTTTCTTAGGTCAATTGCATTATGACCCCATTCGGCTAGTGGCGCCTTGAAGGGTTTTCGCCAACAAGCTTCTTTCATTTTCTCTCGGCTCACTATCGCCTTATGGTGCCCGTAAGGGTTATCACCAATAAGACTCTCATTTTTATTTCTCTCAACTTACCATAGTCTTATGGTGCTCGTAAGAGTTTTCACCAATAAGACTCTCTCATTTTCATTTCTCTCTTGATTCCCTATGCTAAGGAAGACAAATAGTTCCCAAATGAATCATCATATCCCTTGCATGCTCAGCCTTAACATCCTCAAAGATTGATCTGAAGGTCTTTCTTTAGTTGTAACTTGGCTTTTGGATAAGGTTAGAATGAAACAATGGCATGGGGACCAAACGACACTTGAAGTGGGGTAGGACTTACAACTTTTGAAATCGGCTCAAACAATGAGGATTAACTCATGCCCCAGTTTCTTTTGACTGGGTGACTCTAAATTATTTATTTGGTTGGACCGAGCCCTGAGTAGGGCAGCCTACGTATCTCACCCTCGAGAGAGGAGAATCAGGTCATGCGTAGTTCTAGCAGCTTGTTTTTTTTTTATTCTGATTTTTTTCTTTTTGTTTTTCTTTTTTGACTCTTTTTTCTTTGTGATTTTTATGATTCTAATTTTTCTTGACACTCTTTTTTTCTATTTTGGACACATTTTCCTCTCTTCTCTTTTTGGAAACTTTCTGACTCTATTGTTTTGTTCGACACTTTTCTTTTGAGTTTTGCTGACTCCATCTTGATTCCAAAAGAGGGGTATGAAAGAAAATAGGACTAAAGCTCAAATTGGGTAAACAAAGGATAACTCGATGTTTGGATAGCAGAATGAAATGCCTTCATCATATCAATCCTTGAAAATGCAAGTACATATCATGCAATATAAAAGTGAGAGATGAAAATTATTTGTGACACTTTCACAATATTAACTTTAATTGAGCATGTGTGCCACTACTTCTTCTGGGCTTGTCGAACATACAACTCCACCTGTGTTATATCTATCACATTAAATGACTCACGCTTTCGTGGAGTTGATTTTCTTTCTGTTCCTCTTGATAGGATCATGTAGACACTATTTGAACTAATTAAGATATGTCTTTCAATTGATGACCAAGTTATCCTTGTGATACTCAAAAAGTCTCAATTTTCAAAGAAGGCTTCAAGTTGATCACCAAATGCCCCAACACTCTATTTATTTTCTCAGATGCTCTCTTTTCCTAAATTTAACTCTCTGATTCAATGCTTCATGATTAAGTTGGATATTAAGATCTGACTGAAAATTCCACAGGCATGTCATATCACTAGAATCAACATAAAATGGTTGTATAAAGAAAACAAACAAACAACACATATTTGAAACACAAAAGGAAAGGGATACTTTATTTAGTTGAAATAAAAGATAAAAGGGTTTGAACATAAACGACAAAGGGACAAAACAAGATAGATCCCGAACTACAACCTTGAAATAATTTGAAAAACAGAAAAGAAAACAAAACAAACTACCAGACCTCTACCTAGTAGGGAGAGGGGTGACTTTTCAATTGCTCAGCCTGACATATTAGCCACTAGTTTGCATACCAATATGACTAGAGCTTCCACCACTGTCAGATACATTTTCTTCAACAAATAAGCTCTGGATCCCCATGCTTAACTCATTGCCTCCCACATATTATGTAGTACCGCGTGCTGGTGAAGAACTCTGTGAGATGGTCGAAGGGCCAATGTTTTGCACTACAATCAATTTATCTTGAATTATCTTTTCTATTTCTCTTTTCAAAGTGAGACAATCTTGAGTACTATGACCCTGAACATCAAAATGATATGCACATCGTACATTAGGATCAGAGCTTCTTGAATGTGGGTCAGGAGTATACCCAAGGAGAGGAGTGATCACATTCTGCTGTACCAATCTCTAAAATAAACTGGCATTGGATTCCCCAATAGGAGTGAAATTATCTTTTTCCTTCCTTCTCTTTACGAACTCTAGCCTCAAATGAAATTTGGATTTAGAGGTCCCTTGGTAAATTTGTGGGGGTCGAGGACGATATTGAGGGATAGGTGCATGCCATTGTAGATAAGAAGATGGATAAGCATACAATTGTGCATTGTTCATAGGATATCGAGGAAGCGGAATGGGATTACTTGGATTTTGGAGAGATAAACCTTGTTGTAAGTGGTTATGTGGATTTGATATGTAAGCTCGGGATTGAGGCTGATAGTATTGGTAGGTTGGACCTCTCAAACTCTGCTTTGGCCCTGTTATGACAATAGGTGCATTTTTCTTCTTCTTTTGTTTAGTTTTCCTTGGTTGATTGCAATGTCGTCCCGAATTTTTCACAGAATCTTCTGTCCATCAGGCTTCCCAAATTTGGATGTCTTAAAGCTGGGAGGAAGGTTAACACTTGAAGAAATGCCCCAGTTTTTATATGAAACATCTTCATAGCCCATAAGTCCAGGGGAATTTTTCATATCATTTTCTACACTCTTCACTTTCCCAACCATTTTCTCTATCTTATTTGGCATGCTAGGTTTCTTAGTAAGAAATTTTGATGGTCCACTTAACTTAACTGTAGGCTCAAGAGTATACCAATGATCATCAACAGTAATGAACGTGGAGTCACTAGTGGACTGGGGAAGCAAAATCGTTGGATTGATATACAAAGTGGAAGCCTAGGTAGAAGGTTGAGAAACAAAAGGACAGACGGTATGTGGTGCTATGAATGTGGTAGACTTATACTGAGGAGATAAATAAAGAGTGATAGAAGTGTTGAGGTGCATTTGACGTGGAATGGATTCTGAGGCATGTTGTGGTGCATCAACAACAGTAGAAAACTGACTTTTTAATTTTAGAGGAAGACTCAAGGTATTTGTAAGGTCAAAAGTGGGGAACGAAGGTGGAGGCAGCCCATTGGCCCAAGCTCGGTACATTTCCATTATTTGTTGTCTCAGTCTCAAATTCTCTTCCTTTAAACTCTCAATTTTCTGAGTCTTTGTTTCATCCATGATGTCACTCTCTATATCCTTGTTGGACACAACTAACCCTTCCT
>NW_025847527.1:0-1031 GCF_002878395.1 Capsicum annuum | reverse complement strand
TGAAGGGTGAAGCATTGAGGACTTCATTGGAATGAGGAATTTTTATCCCTTTGAGAGGAGGAGTAATGGATTCAATTAAATTGTTACTCTGGGTATACCATTTATTGATGATAACGTTAAGGGATTCATTTTGGTTTTCCATTCTTCCGGTAAACTCAAACCATCGAAAGAATTCTATGTCACATCGGAGTCTTTTCATATCGGCTATCCATAGCCGACCTAATTCCTTTTGTTGCTCTTTGGATTAGATACTGGTGTACCATTTCCTTTTTATTGCGTCCTTAGGGAGGTACCAGTGGACTTCAAGAGCTTTAAGGTCAGGTGTATACTCTTCATCAAATTTGATGACGAGTAGGCTGGGGTCGGTCCTAATTTTTTGACGAGATATGGTAGGGGGAGGTTCCATATCAGAGGCCATAGAACTGCCTGGATCATAAGGATATTCAGGTCCTAGGGACTCATAGACCCTAGTGGATTGCTGATAATAAACTTTCGGGACAGGACAAGAGAAGTCGACTCCTCTTAGTTTGCCCTTGTCATTGTTATTATCATTTTCGTCACTTCCCTCCTGGGTTTTTGAGCTGGAAGCTCTGTGTGAGACAGACCTTCGAAACGAAGAGTTTTGAGGGGCGTTGAAGCATAAGAATTTTAAATCAATCGATCCATCAAGATGTTGAATAACCCTTTGGATTTGTGATTTTTCGGGATAGATACGAAGGGGTTGGGTGATAGCATCAAAGTGCCATTCATTACTATGGATGACTTCATCCCTGACCAAAGGCTTGGGAACAAAGACATTGTTCTGTCTTTATTTGCCTCCATGAGAGTGGTGACACCCCTAGGACTTGTGAACCTAGCTTTGGACGCTAGAGTTGTACCCATTAGTCGATAGTATACTCTGTATATTATCGCTATTTCTCTAGTATTATCCTTACTGTTCATGTTTTTAGTTTTAACATTAAGAGTTAAAACATCCATGATATTAGGATCAGTAATGTCTACTGAGAAATTAGGATAACAGTTAAAGTATA
>NW_025847526.1:787-1394 GCF_002878395.1 Capsicum annuum | reverse complement strand
TGATTATTTAATTATCTTTACAATTTGCTAAAGATAATTAAATAATCAAATTGTAAATTGATAAGAAATTTTTGAGAAATAAATCAGTAATTAGGAAAAGAAATAATCATTACCTTTTTAAAATTTTTCCCAAAATTATAAAGGTAATTAATATAAATTTGATATAACCAAACTATAAGAATATGTGAAATTCATGGGATTAAATTTTTGAAATTATAAAAGCAATTAATATCAATTGTTTCCATATTTGAGTCCTTTATGTAATTGTAGATTAATTAAATATAATCAAACTAAAATTAGGATAGATTTATGATAAATAAATGTATAATATTAATAATAATTTTATTGTTATAAAATTAATTAGATCAAATTGTGATACAAATCAGTTAATATTGACAATTATTTTAATAAAAAATATATGCAAAGTTTCGTAATTGATATACATATATTGGTAAAAAAACAACGAACACTGACTACTACTTTAGCCATACATATATTTTAAAATTTACAACATTAAATTTAAGGAACTTGAGTCTATATATTATGATCATAAAATTGATTCTAATTAATTTCAATTAATTAGAATCAATTTTATGATCATAATATA
>NW_025847526.1:0-687 GCF_002878395.1 Capsicum annuum | reverse complement strand
TTAAATAATCAAATTGTAAATTGATAAGAAATTTTTGAGAAATAAATCAGTAATTAGGAAAAGAAATAATCGTTACCTTTTTAAAATTTTTCCCAAAATTATAAAGGTAATTAATATAAATTTGATATAACCAAACTATAAGAATATGTGAAATTCATGGGATTAAATTTTTGAAATTATAAAAGTAATTAACATCAATTGTTTCCATATTTGAGTCCTTTATGTAATTGTAGATTAATTAAATATAATCAAACTAAAATTAGGATAGATTTATGATAAATAAATATATAATATTAATAATAATTTTATTGTTATAAAATTAATTAGATCAATTTGAGATACAAATCAGTTAATATTGATAATTATTTTAATAAAAAATATATGTAAAGTTTCGTAATTGATATACATATATTGGTAAAAAAACAACGAACACTGACTACTACTTTAGCCATACATATATTTTAAAATTTACAACATTAAATTTAAGGAACTTGAGTCTATATATTATGATCATAAAATTGATTCTAATTAATTGAAATTAATTAGTTGATTGTGTAATTTTATTACAATTATGTCGTACATCATTTTTTATATAAAAATACATATAATTAATTAATTGATTTTGTGCAAGCTACTATGTTCTTATTAATTCAAATCAAATAATTTGTAAATGGTAAGTTTGGATTG
>NW_025847525.1:0-1323 GCF_002878395.1 Capsicum annuum | reverse complement strand
TTATAATATTTTTTTTGTCCCAACTCTTTCTTTCACTAATATATTTATTTTCTTTTGTATAGTGAATATAGTTGAAGACTTAGAATATTTTCTATGTCTCAACTCTCTCTTTCATTTATCATTTTTTTCTTATCACTCACAATATACTACAACCCATCTCTCTTTTTTTTATCTCCATTAACACAAAGAAGAAAACACCATTTATGTAGGTGTAGTATTCTTCCATCTAGTAAATGAGGAAGTAGTGGATATTAAGTAAGTTGAATATTTTAGGGGTTTCATATGTTATATGAGTTACAATATATGAAGAGGTAGAATAATGGTAGAAGTTACAAGAAACTTATGACCACATTTTATTACTATCTCATGATATTAGACACAAAATAATGTGGTAGATAATGGATAAATAAAGTGTTAGAAGTTACAAAAATTATTAAAATATAACGATACCACTTTTTTTACTTTGTTTTCATCACTTATCATACAATTTAATTTTAATATTAAAATACACCAACACATGTCACTGACATATAGTACTCAAGTAGTGCTGAAACTTTCCTTCAAATTTTGCAAATCATATAATTTGGGCAAAATGATCTTCTGGGCCCCTGTACTATGTCGGTTTTGTAAGTTGGACACTTATACTTACATGTTTGTCATCTGGACCTCTGAACCCACTAAAAAGCAATATTTTAAACCTTTTTTTGGTGAGTGTAACATACTCTCCCCCACGTCAGCTGTCAGGTCAGCTGTCACGCCTGACACATCTGCCACGTCATTAAAAAATAAAATATTACATTAAATTTCAAGTCATTTTTAAAATGCTACATAACAAATTAAATATTAAAATTAATTTAATTAAATAAGAAAAATTTATAAATTGTAGAAAAATTTGAATAATCATGTTTTTATTTTTCTCACAAATTAAACATCAAATCCATTACAAATAATTAAAATTCTTCTCCAACTAATTTAAATTTTTAACTACAAATTCATATATACAAAAATAATAAATTTTTTATTTTTAAATTTGAATATGTTTAACAAATTCACAAAAAGTTTAATTTTTTTCAAACGAAATTCACTAATTTTTTTAATATTCTCTATCACTCACTTTCAATTTAAATTTAAATTTTAATCCCCAAAAAAATAAAAAGATTTCAAATTTTAATTAAAAAAATGAAAAGAATTGAATTGAGAGGGAAAATTAAAATAAAAAATAAAAAGTGAACGTGTGTGGGGGGCTGAAAGAGTGTTGGGGTGGGGTGTAGGGGCTGGGGTGTGGTGGGGATGGGGTTGGGAGGGGTATGGGGGCTGGACGGG
>NW_025847524.1:0-1734 GCF_002878395.1 Capsicum annuum | reverse complement strand
ATATTAGTGACAAGATTGTTGTTCAGCATGTTCGTTATGATCGTGGAGTCTAGCTCAAGAGTGAAATTAGTGTATCCTTGATATTCACACCATTTCACTCCAAACTCGGCTGCCAACGCTTTTTCCATATTACTGCTACTACAACTGACAGAAATGGAAAATTCCATAACCATATCACCTCGACTATTCCATATAATTCCACCAATACTAGCCTTACCACTTTCATGTAAGTAACTACCGTTTGTAGTGATTTTAATTCAGTCAGCTTGACGGAAGCTCCAAGTAACCTGATGTAACTTTTGAAATGGCCTGAGCTTCTTTATTGTAAGACACAGGGTTAGCCAGTGATTGATGTCTTGCAAGTCTTTAAAATATTTCATCATTAAAGATTTGATAAGACCAAAAGCTTAATAAATCATCTTACTATAGCAGAAGTGTCTTTGGCCTCAAAATTTAGAAGAACACCATTGTTTCAAAATTTCCCAACAAATGATACTAGGAGTGATATTCAATAAAATTTTATGGATATCATTCTCTGCTCTTACACTCCACCAAGTGTTAAAGATGTCGAAAATTGGTTGATTTACATGTGGAATTCCAAGGGGATATCCCATGCTATTCCATATGTGCTTTGCTGCTTCACCTTGACCAAAAACATGATGCATAGTATCATTTTGTACAATCCTACAACAAAAACAATCACTTTGTGAGTTAATATTGAATTTAATGATGACGTCATTAAAAGGTAATCTCCTTTTATTAAAAAAATTTGAGGTTCAGCTTGGGCTTTGATCTTCATCAGGCTTTTCCAAGTTTGTGAGTCAGCTGACATAGGAACTTTGCTTACTGGATGTGATCTCTTGGAATATTTCTTCATTAAAAAATCAGCCCAAAGAGATGGTTGGTTCCTGAACCTCCACCATCTTTTAAGTATCAATGAATTGGAGATATCATGCATCCTTTTTGTTCCAATGCCACCTTCTTCTTTCTGGAAACATAGATTTTCCCACTTTCTCCAATGATACTTATTTTTACCATCGCTAGTTCCCGAATGAAAATTAGCAAAATATATCTCGATAAAGCAGATGGTACCCTTAGGCGGGTTGAGGGCAGAGAGAGTATAAATAGGTATGGATTGCAGGACATACTTAATAAGTGTAATTTTTCCATCATCAGAAAGCATGCTACTTTGCCATCCATTTAGTCTCTTAATAATTTTTGCAAGCATACTATCAAAATAGCTGAGATTTTTCCTTCCACTATATATTGGACAACCCAAATAATTGAAAGGAAATTTTTTATCCATACAACCAGTCATTCTTCTCATTCTGTTAATCCTATGAGGAGAAGTACTTGGAGCGGTTATGAAAAAGCTCGTCATTATTCAGTTTTTGACCAGAGGCTTTTTCGTACCTCCTGATTTGATGCTTAATGAGTTTGATCGTCTTGTTCTTACCACCTCTAAAAATCACTATATCATCAGCGTAAGCTAGATGCTTAATGATACGGCTATTGTAATTCATGCTGAAAGGAGTAAAATTCTCATTTGAGTTGAGATTGTTCAACATTGTAGATAAAAGCTCAGAGCCAATATTGAAGAGAGAACGAGAGAGGTGATCACCTTGTTTATGGTCATAGGAGGAGCTAAAAAACCCCACCCTAGTTCCATTAATGAGAATGGAATACCTGCTAATGCAGGTATTCCATTCTCATTAATGGAACTAGGGTGGGGGT
>NW_025847523.1:0-4873 GCF_002878395.1 Capsicum annuum | reverse complement strand
CCGAAGTAATTGTACTATGCTAAAATCCCCCTTTTCCCTCATTCTATCTCTTTCTTTAATTTTCAAATTTTTATTCCTTTTTTTCGCCATTAACCTTTACTCCCGCATCAATTTTATTGCCTTTTGAACAACTCTTGCACGATCTATGATAAGGATTTGCTTTTCCTATTTCAGGTAACTGTTAATCGCATATTGCGTGTTAGCGATTTTTTTCCCTTTTTTTTTCTACTTTAATTCATCTGAAATTCAAATTTTAAGGATTTTATGTTTTAATGGATGAACACACAGCAAAAACACCTACAAACAGTGGTATAAGAAATATGAATTTAGTGTCTGATGCACCATCGTTTAGTCTTGGGTTAACTCAAGAAGATTTACTTAATAAAGTTGTGTCAAATTCTTTACAGTTGAAGAAATCTGGGAAATCGAAGGAGATTAGGTCAAAGTTTCGCAACGATGAAGTGAAGATGACTGAAATTATGAAAAAAAAAAAAAGGGGGTTAAAGAAAATTCCTTCTCCAAAGGAGCAAAAAACTAAAAAACGGTACGAGAAGAAAAGAAAATCTAAAGAAATTGAAAACGGTGTTGACAAATCTTATTCTGATGAATTTGAAGAAGAAAGTGAGGAAAAGGTATTTTTTGATTTGGAAATGTATTTTTTTTGACTGTTAAGTATTGTGTTCAAGTAGTTACTATGTATTTTACGTTATGATGATATTTAGGGATTATATAAAGCTGATTTGTGAAGATGATAGTATAACTGTAAAAATATATCGTTAAATTAACTACTCATGAATAGTATTTGGCTATATGTATTTTTAGTATAGTTGATATGTATTTTTTCACTATTTGTTTCAATTTTTATATGATTAAAATACATATTCATGTTATATGTATAAATTTACTGATTTAATAATGTTTAGAGTTTAACTACTCATGAACAGTATATTGGCTATATGTATTTTTAGCATAATTGATTTGTATTTCTTAGTGTTGGTTGTAGTTTTGATATGGTCAAAATACATATGCATGTTACTTTTAGTTTAACTACCATAACAGTCTATTCGCTATATGTATTTTTATTATATTTGATATTATCAAAATACATATTCGTGCATAATATATTGGCTATATGTATTTTTTGCTTACCTGATATGTATTTTTCAGTGTTGGTTGTATTTTTAGCATAATTGATTTGTATTTTTCAGTGTTGTTGTATTTTTAGCATACTTGATTTGTATTTTTTAGTGTTGGTTGTAGTTTTAATATGGTCAAAATACATATGCATGTTCATTTTAGTTTAACTATCATAATTGGCCATTAGGTATATGTATTTTGATTATATTTGATATGCTTTTTTCAGTATTGGTTGCATGTTATATTTTTTTTTGTCTTCTTGAATTTTGTTTACAGATTAAGAAGTGGTAGTTTTACTTTGTATAGGTGATGCAGGACGAAATATTCATAGTCAGAAAACTTTCAAGATTTCCACCACACATGTGCTCGTAGAGTGAAAATGATATTTATGCAAGCATACGCACAATTTTAAACAAGTAATAGTTTAAAAACTTTTGCGACAATAATATTTTTGGTTATTTTATGAAGAAGAAGCAGTGTGTAGTGCAAGCACAGTTGTGCAGATGCATTATGACTCTTGAGGTGAAGGGCAGTTCTTCTTCTGGGATTCTGATTCATGCTAATGGCACCTCTCTTAGTTTTATTCCCAGGAAATTTGCCATCATAACTGGATTGAATTGTGTGTCTAATAGGTATGACTTTATTTTTGATGAGGGTATACCAAATAGGATGATTGAGAAGTATTTCAGTGGGGCAGAAATTATACAGAAAATGCAACTATTTCGAGCATTCACGGAGAAAGTATGGAGGGATAACAATGATGAGGATGCTGAGAAATTTGCAATTATATATTTTCTGCATTCATTTGTTTTATCTAATGTTAAAACTGTGGTTATAACCCGTCTTCATTTCGATTTAGTAGATAGTGAAAGATATAAGAATTTTTTATGGGGTTCTTTATCTTTTGAAGATCTGGCGAGAAGTTTGAACAACCGGTTGAAAGATGGTGGTAAATTTTATCTTATTCGGGGAGTGCCACTGTCTATTCAAGTGTGACTTTATGAGTGTTGTTCAAATGTCCCATCAAAGATTGCAACGAAGGTTGATAATTGGATTTACCGATTATTAAATTAGAAGACCATTGCACGTCGTCCACGTTTTGAGTTTTTGATGAATGCTATATTCAAGGACAATGGTAAGGTTTATTGTGAATAAATATATATGTATTGATATGTATTCTATAGTCTACATATATTCTTTTTCATTTACAATTTTGTAACATATATTCTTTAACATATTGTTTAACATATTCGTAGATTGTATTTAACAACATACAGACAACTAAATTAGAATTGGCAAAGCTTGAAATACCACAGAAGGATGTACCTGAAGATGAACGTTCAGTTGATTCTGATGATGACTTCCAGGATCCACCACCAAAAAATATCAACGAAAATTCTAAGAAGAAACAAAAGGTTGGTTCATGAACCCCAGCAGTGAAGAAACCTTCAAGGAAAAAGCAACTCAATATTGTTGACGAGCATACCTAAACGAGGACACCAACTCCTCATGTTGTAAAGGCTGCTAGAATGAAGACACCAATTTTCAAGCCAATTCCAACACGACAGGTAGTTTCTTCAAAAACGAAGAAGGAAAAGCAAACTATTAGGGTTATTTTTTATCAGACACAGTCAAAGGCAGATAGTCATGTAGAGGAAGTAGTCGTGTCAAAGACTGAGAGACATGTTGAGAAAGAAGCCTTTATTTCTAAGAAATTTTTTGATGAATTCCACGACGAGGTAATTTTTTTGTCAAATATTTGTTTTATATTAAAAAATCTGTGTTTACTAATTTTGTATGAATACAGGTTCGTGAAGAGTTTAAAGGAATTAGTCAATTAGTGAAGAAAAAGTTCAAAAAAATGCTCAAAACAATTGAACAAGGCAAGATAAAAGTTTTATTATTATATATTCAGAGTATTAAAAAAATACATATGCATAGTATTTGAAAAATACATATGCAGTTTATTGCTAAAAATACATATGCAGAGTATTCCAAAAATACATATGTAGTGCATGCAAAAATATATATATACAATGTGTTCAGAAATGTATTTTTAGCATTATGTATTTTTAGTGGGTTGGTATATACATATCAGTGTAATCAATTATTAATAGTTTATTCAACTTATACTTGTAGCAACAAGATGAAGATACAGATCTTGAAGCCCAACAAATGGATTATGATGGTGTCGAAACATCACCACAACAATTCAGTCCTACTGTTGATAAAAATTTGGGTGAAAAACAGGATGGTACAAAGGTAAATATTAACTAACATATGATTATTCATTTGAATGCATATATATAATTGAGTTTTTTTAACAGTTATATATTATATTATATATAGATTTGTATAAACATATACAACTTAATTTTTGTTTGATGTTGTTTTCATGTTTTTTTACTTGTTTGCAAGGGGTGCACTGATTTGCATCCAGATAAAACAAACGTTGAAATTGATTCTCAACATTTAATTCCTGATGAGCTTCTACAAAATATAAATTTGGATTATAATCTTTCTGAGAAGATTGTTCATCATGATGTTCTAGTATGTATAATGAATTGAACTTTACTTTATGTCATGTAATCCTAACAATCCATAGGATAATTATATATTTTCTTTCATTTCTATTGCAGATCGTTGATGAGAAAATGGATGGAGCAAATTTGTCTGATTCGCAGTTTACAATCCCAGATGAGTTGTTACCAAGTCTTTATACATACTGGAGAGAAAACAAGATGACACAACCATCGGCAACCCGAGAAGAAGAACCAAGCAATGAACATTCAATGATAAGAAATCCTAGTCTGTTGTTCAACATTATTGTCAAGTATGTATTATCAAAACATGTATGTGGGTTATTTTGGACATAACAAAATAATTTTTTTTTCAATTTTTTAAAGAAAAAAATAAAAATATTGGATCGAGCTCTAAACTAGACATGCACGGAGAGGTTGATCTTGGTACGGAGAAGCAAATTATGACACCTCCTAAAATATAAGAACTAAGCACTGATGAACAAAGGAATGAACCAATTTGTCCTGATTCACAAAGCACAATCCCTGATGAGTTGCTTCATAGTCTGAATGCCGACAGTAGTAAGAGAATCATTGTTCATCCCTCTCATGAACTTCAAACCCCCGTTCAATAAATACGAATTAGGCGACCATCCAAATTCAAGGAGTCACCTTGCACGATGAAATTTGGTTTAGCTGCCGGTAAGTACATGCAAATAGTTTTTACTAATTAAATTTTTGTATTATGTAACTATATAGAGAGCTCAGGGCACATACGTATATTCCCCCAGAAACATCCATTTGTTCATCACCTGATTGATGGGATAGTGGATACCAAGATTGTCAACAAGTTCATAGATTGGATTTCTAAAGACCTTCTCAAAGTTCATGCTAAAAGGTATTTCTATTGAACTGTTTTAACTTTTTTTTTTAAAATTCCATTATGTTCTTATGATTTAACATATACTGATTACCAAAAAAAATAGGAAGGAAAATGGGGATCATTACAAAAGGAGAAATCAACCATTCCAATGATGCATTTTGGAGTTGAGACTACTGAAGATAAAAACTGATTCTACACAATTGGGTTCCCTGATCAGTCATGGACAAACTCAATTAGTATATTATTTTGACAGTGTTTCCTTTCAGTTGTAGCACTACTTAAAATACATATTATGTTACTTGTAAATACATCTGCAGGTGCTCATATGTATTTT
>NW_025847522.1:0-3738 GCF_002878395.1 Capsicum annuum | reverse complement strand
TTTCGAAAATAATAAATCATATGTTAATTAAATTGGTAGAAGTTATAGCTCAATTATCTGTGTTCTTTTGGAACTTAGAATCTTTTTTAATCGAAATTTTTAACGTTGCTGCATTCTTTCTGGCGAGGTCACAACATTTCAAACATAAATTATGATAGAATCTCAAAATTAAGGATAGAATCTCAAAATATGATCCACAACCAGAAATTAGATCTATGGTGACAGTTGTAAAACCGTTGCAATAGACCAAAAAACCGTTGCCATAGAACTATCGCAACGGTTCTGCAAGCATCCCATAGTTAGGCATTGCGATAGGTCTAATGCAACGGTTTCTGCAATGGTTGTCTAAACTGTCGCCATAGGTAGAGCTATGGGGACGGTTTCTAGAAACCATCGCCATAGATAGACCTATTGCGATTGTTATTTTTTGAACGACTATTTTCATCTATTGCGACGGTTTATAATTGTCGCAATAGATGATATTGCAACAGTTAATAACCATTGGAATAACAACTATTGTGACACTGTTGTTGTTGCAACGCCTTTTGACTACCTGTTACAACTACTTCATTACTTATTGGAACACCTATTTTCATCTATTGCAATGACATTAAACCATTGCATTAGCATCTATTGAAACTCTTTTGTTATTCTGTTGCAACTCTTTATAAATTATAACACAATATATCCACATCACAAAACAAAATCATTCATTAGTAATCTCATAATTCAAAATATGCAACAAGCTAGTATTTTAAACCCAAAAGTAAAATGTAATCAAGTCCAAAATGATTAGCTAAGTTTTTACACTGTAGCAAGTTCAAGTCAAGATAAATTTTAAAAATTTCAACACAAAATTATTGATATTAGAGAATTCGTCCACAACCCAAAAATCTTCTCAAGTAAGGTCAATATCTTCATCATTTTCTTCATATCTTTCTTCATTTTGGACACCAAAAAAAAGAGAAAAAGAAATATAAATTAGCACTTAAATGACAACATAAAAAGGACTATTCCGCAATCAAATAAGTACGTAAACCACATATAAGTTAGCCATTGAAGAGGCAAATCAACCAATCATGGTTAGAAAGAAATACAAACATCCAAATGTGAGATGATAAAATTTAAAGAACAATTGAAATTGCCAAAAGAGAAAACTGCAGCTTCACATTTATATAGGTCTAACATATATGTGATCCAGCTAGCACGCAGTTCCACAGTTCAAAAGAGAAACACATTCCAAGATGCAAGAACTTGATTATTCTCTAGTCTAACAATTAGATGTCCTTTAATGCTGAAGCGACAGCACATCCAAAATTACATAATACTATTTTTGAGGTTCATTTGTCATAGCCCATACGTACCAACATATTTACATATTTATCATGTTTAACAGAATAAACCTTACACAAACCTTTCTTCTATCAAATCAAAATCATATCTGTTTAGTGATTATTAGAGAACTCAATACACGACGGAAAGTTGAAGATAACTTGAAATTAATAGATGTAGGATCGTTGTGAATAGCAGACAACAAATATTCTACAGCACAAATGTAAAAAACAAACAGTAAAATAAACAACTAAAACTGTTGGCAAACTTGACAAAGGCCTAATAGCTCATGTTGATGTTGTTCCATGCATTGGTACGAACAGAGATTCCGGCTAAGGAATTTTGTTGACCGAGGGAAAGGTGTTAGGTACCCCTTGATCTCGCGGTTTGACCACCATCGCTTGGTGGAATGTATTGGCTAATTTAGACACTATAAAATGTACAAACCACATAAAAACACAAAAAAAAAACAAAACAAAACAAATCAAATAAAATTCAAACCAAAATAATGTCCAGTCCAAATTATACAATCCAAAAGATAGAAAAATGCGAAAATGTAAATCCTATTCTAAACTAATTTTAGACTGATGCTCTACCCGATGCCTCGGGCCTCCGTCATGAATGTCCTTCGGGTAAAAATATTTCGGTGTATTCCTCGGCGAATAAACACAAATACCTTGAGGCATTCCCCAGCCAAATGATACATTTGATCCAAAAAGCAATAAAACCAATCCATTCAACACATGTTTCAAGCATTCAATATTCCACAATTCTTAAAAATTCTCCTACTCCTTATCGTTTGCCTACCCGTTTCGACTTAAAGCATGATACTACCACATTAAACATCAACAATGAATGAAAATACGACAATATTCACTTTTTATCGATTTTTGCAATTCCCGCCCCAAAACAATCCATTATAGTTCTCAAATGAGGTACCATTTCATCACATAATCCAAGTAAATGAACGACGCATCAACACAAGCACCTATCCATCACCAACGGTGAACTCAACATCAAACATTCAATTCAATGTATCAAATATGACAAAACAATGAAATAAAAGAGAGTGAATAGAATTGGACCTCAATTTTTATTTCAATCCGTCAAAATTTTGATTGGAGCTTCGACCGGAATACCTCTAACGACAAAGCCTCGACTCCGAACTCGTGAATTGAATAAAACCCAACACTAAACTAATCTCCGAGCAACCCGAACGAGCGTTTCGCTATCGTGGACATTTTCCAGTGGAAATGGATGGGAACGAGTCTTCATCAGGGGTTTTGGTTGGTTTCTTTTCGAACTGTTCTGCTGAAATTGACCTGGACAGTTGGACGGAGGGGTTTTCCGGTAGAATCAACTGAAAACAGGGATGAGGGTGGCTGGCAGTGTATTTTCGGTAGTGAATCCAGCGAGTACGTCACCGAAAAATCAAACCAAGGGTCGTTTTCCCTCTTTCTCCTCTCTCTCGAGTTCACAAATCACTTCTCCCTCAATTCACTGTTTTTTCTTCGATCTCTATCTTTATTTCCCTATCACTCAGTTTCCTCTCACAATCGCTCTATTTTATTTTATTTTTCGCTTTTCTTCTGATTTTTCAATCTAGGTGTGTACCATGCTCGATGGTGTGTGTGCATGGCCTGAGTTGTGTGTGCTCTACTGTGAATTCAGAGATTTTGTGCTCGGTGTGTGTGGAATCTTTAATAGGTTCCTTTCTGTTATTTTGTTTTTTGTCCTCCCCCTGTTATTTGGATGATGATGATATATGGTGAGTATATGCTAGTGTGATTTTTGAGTAAAAAGGTGCCAAGATTCTATTAATAAATTCAATAACTAGATTTGTTTTGCCATAAGAAAAAAGATAAATTTTTGACAGAATTAACCTATCTTAAAATACATTTTAATTACTAGAAAGAGATCACTTCTATTTGGACTCCGTTGGTGGAAACTTGTACATGGGACAATTTGGGTTTTTAAGAAGCCAATTCTCGATGCATCCATAATGGAAACTGTGGCTGCAAGGCAAGCTGTATTGTTGAGATCTAGGTGAGTAACTCTCCTTGCATATCACACACTTATCTGTCCATTCATTTTCTGGAAGATGAACTCTTTACAAAGACTGCATTATTGATCTTACTGCAGGCAGCGACATGAATTCTCTCCTAGCTTGCACAGTTAAAGTCTGTACTAATTCCCTTTCATAACTCTCATCAAAATGCATGCACCAACAATTTATTGTGTTCCTCACAGCATCTTTTATATCCCCTTCACGGGCTTCAATCCATTGTAATTTTTCATACAAAGATGGTTCGTTAGATTGTCCCAATCCCTTGATTGCTTTATAAGTAACTCTCCAAACTATTTCTCCAATCTCATCATATTGATTTTTAACAATTCTGGATTTGG
>NW_025847521.1:0-1267 GCF_002878395.1 Capsicum annuum | reverse complement strand
GGCAAGGTCCCTTTGTTGTGAAGAAAGTGTTGCCCAATGGAGCCTTATATTTGACAGATATTGAAGGCAAAATGGCAGAAATGGCTATCAATGCTGATGTGGTCAAAAGATACTATGTATGATATTTGATCCTTTGTTAAGTTTATTGCATGTTTAGTACTTGCATTTTTGAAGATTGATATGATGAAGGCATTTTATTCTTCTATCCAAACATTGTGCCATCCCTTGTTTACCCGTTTAAGCTTCATTTAGTTTTTTTTTCTTTCTTCTTTCATATCCCTCTTTTGGAATCAAAATAGAGTCAAGGATAAATGTCGAGGAAATGAGAAAAAAAAATCAAAATCAAATCAGAACAAAGAACAAGCTGATGGAACTACGTCTAACCTGATTCTCCTCTCTCGGGAGTGGAATACGTAGGCTGCCCTATTTCGGGCTCGGTCCAACCAAATAAAGATTTAAGATTCACCCATTCAACAAAGATGGGGCATGAGTTAATGTGTTGTTTGAGTCGATTCCAAAAGTTGTAAGTCCCACCCCCACTTCAAGTATCATTTGAGTCCCTTACCATCTTTTCTAACCTTAACCAAAAGCCAAGTTACAACCAAAGAAAGTCCTTCAGATCAATTTTTGATAATGTTAAGGCTAAGCATGCAATGGATATGATGATACATTGTGATGTACTGTTTGTCTCCCTCAGCATAAGAAATCAGGAAAGAAATACAAAAATGAGAGAGTCTTATTGGTGAAGACCCCCGTGGGCATCATAAGGCGATGGTGAGTTAAGGGAAAATGAAAATGAGAGAGTCTTATTGGTGAAAACCTTTGTAGGCACCATAAGGCGATGGTGAGTGGAGAGAAATAAAAATGAGAGAGTCTTATTGGTAAAAACCTTTGCAGGCACCATAAGGCAATGGTGAGTGGAGAGAAATAAAAATGAGAGAGTCTTATTGGTGAAAACCCTCACGGGCACCGTAAGGCAATGGAGAGTTCAAGAGAAAAGCGAAAAGTGAAAAGAAAGAGATTTGTTGACGAAAGTCTTTTAAGATGACGTTAATCGAATGTGATGTATGAGTCTAATGGATTTGAAGAAGCGGCTCAGCGGCAAAGGCACGAACTCAACAACAAATGGGGAGTTTGGATAGGAAGATCAGGCAGCTCAATCCAAAATGCATGTCATACTCATTGGAGTTGGTTGTCGTATTCAGATAAGTTTTCTTTTCGAATATGGGACATTGCCCTTTTCTTTCATTTACATATTCATGTTTTT
>NW_025847520.1:0-2255 GCF_002878395.1 Capsicum annuum | reverse complement strand
AGAAGTTCCTGCTCAGTAACAGTGTAATTCTTCTACACTCCATTAATGCCTTGCTTGTATAGTAAATGGGGTGAAAAAATTTTTCATTCTTCTAGCCAAGCATAGCCCCAAGTGCCACTCCACTTGTATAACACATGATTTTGAATGGCTTAGACCAGTCTGGAGCAACAATAACTGGGGCAGCCACCAGTTTCTCTTTAAGGCATTCAAATGCCTTCCTATAATCATCATCAAATACAAACTTGGACTCCTTCACCAACAGCTTGCACAATGGATTTGCAATTTTGGAGAAGTCTTTAATAAACCGTCGGTAGAATCCAGCATGCCCCAAGAAACTACCAACTCCCTTCACTGAGATAGGAGGGGGTAATTTCTCTATCACCTCTACCTTCGCCCGATCAACCTCAATCCCTTTAGCTGAAATTCAATGTCCAAGCATAATTCCCTCTTTCACCATGAAATGGAAATTCTCCCAGTTCAATACGAGATTGAATTCCTCACACCTCTGTAGCGCTCTACTCAAATTCATCAGACATAACTCAAATGAATCACCCAATACAGAAAAATTATCCATGAACACCTCTAAGGTGTCCTTCACCATGGCAGAGAAGATAGACATCATACACCATTGGAATGTGGCGGTTTTATTGCATAAATTGAACGACATTCACTTGAATACAAATGTTCCATACGGGCATGTAAATGTTGTTTTCTCCTGATCTTCTGGGGCAATCAAAATTTGATTGTATCCAGAATACCCATCCAAGAAGCAATACCAACCCCTTTCTGCCAAACAATCAAGCATCTGATCCATGAAGGGCATTGGGAAGTGATCCTTCAATATCCACGAGTTCAACTTCCAATAGTCCATACATACTCGCTATCCAGTCACTGGCCTAAGCAAAATCAAATCGTTCTTCTTATTAGCAACTACAGTCACGCCCCCTTCTTGGGAACATATTGTACGGGACTAACCCACTTGTTGTTAGAGATAAGGTACACTACCCCTGTATCAATCCATTTGATAATCTTCTTTTTGACCACTTCTTGCATAGGTGCATTTAATCTACGTTGATGCTCAATCATTGGCTCTTTCTCTAGCTGAATTTTATGGGTGCCGATACCCGATGGAATACTAATAATATTAGCAATCATCTACCCTATAAACCTTTTATATCTCCTAAGCACAGAGATAAGGGAATCCACCTGCTGATTACCCAAGTCTGCTGCAATGATCACAGGTAAGGTGTTTCCACTGCCTAGAAACACATACCGTAGATAGACTGGTAGCTCCTTCAACTCTAATATCGGCGGCTCTTCAATAGATGACTTAGCCGGTGGTGTTGGGAAACTTTTAAGGTTGAAATCCACCTTATTGGGAGAATATGAATATGATCCCATTCCCGTCAGGGCACATACTATCTCCTCATATTCATCAATACCTTACTATCAAAGTTCATCAATACCATAACCAAAGTTTCAATAATAAATTTTTATTCTATTGGTACCTCTATCTCATTTTCATAATATACTTCTACAATGGAGAATACACTCATCTCCTTGTGTTGCTTCATTGACTAACAAACATTAAATCAGACTACCTCATCATTGAGCCTAAACTATAGCCCATTTGCCCGCAAGTCAATTAATACACTTCCAGTTGCGAGGAAAAATATACCCAAGATTATGGGTACCTCAAATTCCACCTCGTAATCTAGGATCAAAAAGTCATCAAGAAAAATAAAACTGGCCACTTTCATAAGCACATCATATAATATACCAACTGGTTGCTTCACTGATCTATCTACCATCACAAGTCTCATGTTAGTGGCCGTGGGATCTCCCAAACCCAACTTCTTATAAACTGCCAGTGGCATTAGATTAATACTTACCCCAAGATCACACAGGGCCTTAGCAAAATCCTATTATCTAATAGTACACGAGATCGTAAATGCTCCAGGATCTGTTTTCTTTTGCACTAAGGATCTTATAGAAATAACACTATAATAATGAAGATTATCCATCAGTTCACAGGTCATCGTCTTCTTCTTTGTGACAAGATCCTTCATGAATTTAGCGTAGCCAGGCATTTGTTCCAGTGCCTCCACCAAAGGCATATTCACAGTCAACTATTTAAGCATTGCCATAAACTTGCTAAATTTTGTGTCATCCACTTTTTTTTTCAATCTATGAGAAAACAGAAGGAGCGGTTTTGGCATTACTTTAACCACTACTTCTCCATCCTTTCCCTTATC
>NW_025847519.1:0-3050 GCF_002878395.1 Capsicum annuum | reverse complement strand
TAGAGTTATTCGATGTCTGGGGTATTGATTTCATGGGCTCATTTGTGAGCTCATTTGGGATGAAATATATCTTAGTTGCTGTGGATTATGTATCCAAATGGGTCGAAGCAGTCGCGCTAGCTGATAATGAAGGTTAGAGTGTTGTGGCGTTCTTAAAGAGAAATATCTTCTCTCGTTTTGGGGTACCTCGTACCATCATAAGCGATGGAGGATCACATTTCTGCAACAAGCTGTTTAGAGCCGTATTGGCAAAGTATGGGGTTAAGCAACATAAGGTAGCTACACCGTACCACCCACAAACTAGCGGACAGGTGGAGGTTTCAAACCGTGAAATCAAGCTGATCCTTGCTAAGACTGTGAATGCCAGCAGGAAAGATTGGTCCAGGAAGCTGGACGATGCCTTATGGGCATATAGGACCACATTTAAGACACCAATTGGCATGTCACCATACCAACTAGTTTATGGAAAGGCTTGTCACTTGCCAATTGAGCTAGAACATAAAGCAATGTGGACACTAAAGCAGCTTAACCTGAACTGGGATGATGCTATAAATATAAGATTGGGACAGCTAAACGAGATGGATGAATTTCGTCTAAATGCATATGAAAGAGCAGATCTGTACAAGGAAAGGATGAAAAAGTACCATGATCGGAGGATTATCCAATGAAACTTTTAGAAAGGTGATTTGGTACTTCTTTTCAACTCCATACTGAAGCTGTTTCCAGGTAAGTTGAAGTCTAAATAGTCTGGTCCATTCAGAATCAGCCAAGTTTACTCATCTGGAGTAGTGGAGTTAGAAAAAAATGATGGTGGTGTCTTTAAGGTGAATGGCCAAAGAGTGAAGCTATATATCTATCCAACCGACTTGATAAAATGTATAGCCACCATATATCTCGATGAAGTCTGAGTAATCGAGATAACTATATCGTGCCGCGATAATAAATCAAGCGCTACATGGGAGGAAACCCATCATTTTACTAGGATTTTGTTTTTGGTAAATAAAAATTCAAAAAGAAGAGTCGAGCCACGACCAAAACTAAGGCGCTTGGTGGGAGGCAACCCATCTTTCTAATCATTTTTGTTGTTTTTGATTAAGTGTAGGTGCATGAAGTACAAAGGAGGAGATTAGACCCAAATTTTGATTTGGAAGTGAGTCATGTCAATGGTGGTAAGTCTAGGAATGATGGAACAATACAGGTAAGTGGGAGTGGTCAAATGTGTAAGGTTCAAGTATGATTTGCATTAGAGTCGTGCCTCGAGTTATGTAGGTTCGACCCAAAGAAAAAGTTTCACGGTGCGACTTTATTTTGTGACCCCGAGGTATAGACCTTTTTCGACCAAGAGTGCGCCATTTTTCCAATTGCCTATGCCAACATAGCCAATAATCTAGGCGCCGCCTATGCCAACATAGGCAATAGGTTAGGCGCCGTCTATGCCAACATAGGCAATAGGTTAGGCGCCGCCTATGCCATTGCCTATGCTCACTGTCTCACATAGGCGATAGGCTAGGTGCCACCACATAGGCAATAGGTTAGGCGCCGCCTATGCCAACATAGGCAATAGGTTAGGCGCCGCCTAGTTATGCTTAGGCGATCCTAAGGGCACCGCTTACTTATGCTTTTTGCCTACTAACCCGTTTGTGAATGGACCAACCCGACCCATGTCTCATCCTTTAAATATATCCTCTACCCTTAAACCTCACTACATTTTTCCTCAACCTAAGCGCCGCCCAACATATCCTTTCCCTCTCCAAGCCCTTCTCTTTTCTCATCTAATCCTGTAGGCTCACCTTCCCAATTCATTACTAAGTTATCACCAAGTAAGTTGCTCTTTCATGTTCCGTAATTGTTTCAGTGCTACGCTTATAATGGTTAACTAGATTTTGTAGTAGTGCTTGGTGATAAGAGTATGGTTAGTTTGTTATGATTTTTGAAAAATACATCTAATTGAGTGAAAGGATTCTCGTAGGTAATCTTGATTTTACTCCGGCATGTATTGATTGGTATTCACTGTCATAATTTTTTTATTATTATGGAGTTGAAATATTGAAGTTTAATGCATAATTTTGGGAGTTGTAAGCTTGACTATGTGAGTGACTCGTTCATCGATGCAATGCCCATGGTTAGCCAAAAGCATAAGATTGTGTAATTGTTTCCATGATAAGATTCCTATGTGGTAGTCTTGTTCAAAGATTTCATTGCCCGAAATAAAGTTGGAAATGATAGTCAAGATTACAGGACCATTGTGTGCTGCTTCTCTATATCAAACTGAGAAATTATTAGGTAAAGTGAAGGGTTGAAAGTGTGACTGCACTAATAATGTTGTTGGCACATACCATCTAAATGTATGTCGATGAAGTTTGAGTAATCGAACACACTCACTCAATTAGTTTGTGCAAACAAATTAAGTGTGGGGTGGTGCCATCACTATTTTCTTGTTCAATTATAGTGAATTTTTTGAAATGAAACTAACATGACTCTATTGTGATCTCAGGTAACATGACTCCGAAAGGACGACAGGGAAAGGAGAAAGAATCCACCTCACAAAAAGGTCAAAAAAGGTCAAGAAAGGACCAAGCTGATTTCTCCTCTCTTCAAGTGCCTCGACGCACTTTTGGGATCAAATGGGTTCTGGAGGAGGAAGGGAAGGAATGGTATAGAAACAATAAGGTGAAGAAATATGTACATGTGGATTTGATGCAGAAGGAAAGTTTAGCAAAGAACTGCCCTCGCATTTTGGCAAAGATTATGGCACTAAATCTTGACTTTATCTTCTGAGACATGGGCGAATGTAATCTTGATTTGACTCGAGAGTTTTATGCCAACTGGTCCCCAAGGACTACGGGAAATAAAGTAAAGATTCAGGGGCAAGTCTTGTAATTGAACACTGATTTCTTCAACTCTGTCCTAGGTACTCCAAGTGTGGATCAATCACCACCCAAGGAGCTCTACAACAGACCTCCCTACAGAGCCATCAGACATATGTTGTGTGGATCAAGGTTCATGACCCGGTGGACTCGTCACAAAGATAATGGTCATCACAATACTTA
>NW_025847518.1:0-1063 GCF_002878395.1 Capsicum annuum | reverse complement strand
AGGCGTACACGTACTTATACCCGCACCCCACACTAAGAAGGAACACACTGCCCTCAGTGTAAATAAATAAGCAAAAACCTGGTTAGTCAGACTCCTCCTCTACATCCGGGGTCATACCCCCTGCGTCAGAATCATCATCAGAGTCTTCATCATCAAAGTTGTCCTCCACATCAGAGTCTAGAAGTCGGTGATCATCGTCTGTCGGCACATCATCATCTAGAGGTTCTTCAAAATTTACCCCCACTCTACACATGGCCCGAGTATGCTCATTAAGCGGGTAGTCATAGTCCAACTGCCAAAGCTTTGCATCAGTCGGCATATGGCCCCCATTCATTATAGTAAACCTAGTCATGCCAAACAGATGACAAAAAAAACTCTCATCTCAAGCATGTCTCTCAGCAGTGGTAAGGTTGATGCCTTGACTAGTTTCTGGATCTTTGATTTTCGTGAGATCCACTTTGTTCGGGTTTTGTGGCAACTTATGGTCTGCTGGCTCCTCCTCAATGTGCTCTTTCCTTAAACTTGTAGTCAACAAGTTGCCGAAACTAAAATGGGACTTTTTGTACACCTTTGCTTTTCACATCGATGTTCGTATAACTGCACCAATGTTGATGGGAACATTCGTCATTAGAGTATATACCAAGCAGACTCGATCACGCGTGACCTTAGTGTATTGTGTCCCAGGAATCAAGCAGGAATTGACTATTCTTAACCATATGCGAGCTTCTCTGTTCAAACAAGCATATGGGTAAGTATTGTGACGACCATTATCTTTATGATGATTCCACCGGGTCATGGACCTTGATCTACACAACGTATATCTGATGGCTCTGTAGGGAGGTCTGTTGTAGAGCTCCTTGAGTGGTGATTGATCCACACTTAGAGTACCCAGGAAAGAGTTGAAGAAATCAACGTTCAATTGCAAGACTTGCCCTCGAATCTTTACTTCATTTCCCGTAGTCCTTGGGGACCAGTTGGCATAAAACTCTCGAGTCAAATCAAGATTACATTCACCCATGTCTCGGAAGATAAAGTCAAGTTTTAGTGCCATAATCTTTGCCAA
>NW_025847517.1:0-3239 GCF_002878395.1 Capsicum annuum | reverse complement strand
CTTTTGTCTGAAATCTTCTATTCTAGGTCCATCCTCAACCAGTGCTCCAGTACCAAAATTCAAAGACGACAATAGAGATAAGGCATTAGTCCCTAAACCTCAAGGTAATTTAGTAGTGCTCGAACAAATCCTCTTTGCCAAAAATATGGTAGAAACCATCAAGGTGTCTATAGAGTTGGCAGTGATGTGTGTTTCAAATATGGAAAGCCAGGCCATAGGATTAAAGAGTGTTCTCATATGGGTTTCCAGAGTCAGCATAATCATCCCTCAATTTAGTCTGATTGCCATCAGCAAGGTGCCGCTTCCAGTACCACCAGTGGGTAACTCCCAAATAGGCTCATCGTTCTTTAGGATAGATAGGATCGGGAAATTTTTCCTAAAGTGGTCACTAGTACATTACAGGTTTATCATTTGCATGTTTATGCTTTGCTAGATCCAGGAGATTCTTTGTCCTTTGTAACTCCTTATATAGCTGTTGACTTTTGAGTCAGTCCCAAAATCCTAGCAGAGCCTTTTTTAGTCTTTACACAAGTGGGTAAATCTATCATAGCTCAGCGGATATACCTGGACTTTCCGGTTATGGCTTCTCAAAAAGTTACGCCAGCAGACTTAGTAGAGCTAGAGATGACAAATTTTGATGTCATTCTTGGCATGAATTGGCTTCATTCATCCTATACCTCAGTTGAATGCAAAAATAGAATTATCCAATTCTAGTTCCCTAATGAACTTGTCCTAGAGTAGAGGGATAGTATTTCATCACTTAGGGGTCAGCTTGTTTCTTATCTTAGGATGAGAAAAATGATATCTAAGGGATGTGTCTATCATCTCGTTCGAGCTTAAGACTCTAGTTCAGAAACCCCTAATCTTGAATCAGTGTCAGTAGCATGCAAATTCCCTGATGTGTTTCTTGAATATCTTCTCGGAGTTCCTCCCGAAAGAAAAATTGACTTCAGAATAGACTTTCTTCCATATACTCAACCCATATCTATTCTGCTATATAAAATGGCTCCAGTCGAACTCAAGGATTTAAAGAACAATTGAAAGATCAACTAGATAAGGGATTCATCTGAACTAGTATATCCTCATGGGGTGCACCGGTTCTATTCATTCGTAAGAATATTCTCTCAGAATATATATATAGACTACCATCAATTCAATAAAGTCATGATCAAGAACAGGTATCCACTTCCCAAAATTGATGACTTGTTTGACAAACTTTAGGGTACCAGTTATTTTCTAAGATAGACCTCAAATTAGGCTATCATCAGCTCAGAGTCAAAGAATGTGACATTTCAAAGATAGTTTTCAGAACTCGGTATGGTCACTTTGAATTTTTAGTCATGCCATTTGGTCTTACTAATGCCCCAGCAGATTACATGGACTTGATGAACCATGTGTTCAATAGTACTTGGACGTGTTCGTCATAGTCTTCATAGATGACATTCTTGTCTAATCCTGCAGTGAGTATGATTACTCAGACCACCTCAGAATAGTATTGCAGACCTCAGAGCCTATCGGCTATTTGCCAAATTCAATAATGGCTCTGATACCAGGCCCTAGTAATTCCTTTGGGATTTAACATATCCCCATTGTTGTCACTGCTGCCGGTGGAAGAGGCTTCTTCTAGAAGCTGTAGGACTTCATCATTGTTGGTGTCTTGGCTTTCTATATCGTGCAAAGCCTTTTTCGATCTTTCTTTGAGCGCCTGTTTATTCTGTGAGACGCCTGCTGAAGATGCTGGTGTTCTCCCCTTGTCGGGAGTTTTAGGAGCTGCTGGCTTGGGAGTCCAGCCTTTAACCTTTATCTCTTTAGACAGATATGTAATTCGGTCTTGTTCTCCTTTGGCAAAATTCCAGGAGATAATATAAGATACTCGCTTCTTAATGAAGAATTTACACATTTGAATATGTTCTGGAAGGGTTAAGCATCCTTCGTTTGCACAGAATTCTGCGAGACGGCTAAGAAATTACTGGGGAAGAATTTCCTTAATTCCTCCGAAGCATCCCCACCACTCATAAAACCATCTAGGTATAATGGTATTTATCATAGCAGGAGAATACTTAACAAACCAGGTATGTCCTGGTCGAACATAGAGGAAATTGAACCATACAGACTTGTAGTCGTACCAGTTGTATGTCTGAGGCCTATGTGGCATCGATAAGGCAATAGGGGTATGCAGATGATCCGTAAACTAATTAAACGGGGTTAGTACCTTTTTGATGGTAAACCTTGAATAATCGATGAATTCAGGGTTCCGTTCATTCATGGAATGCTCGACTTTGATGGAATCCGTGTCGACTAGAATGGCTTCATAAAATCGCCGGGTTTTGAGTGGACTCTCGGTATCCACAAAGTTTTTGTCATTGTAGACTGTTTTAATGAGTTGTTCAAGAGGGTATCCCTCGTATTCCCTGTCTAAGGCGATAATAGGTATTACCTGAGTGGTAACGAACTTGAATTCTTCTTTGGCGGGAGAAGTAGGTGCTATTTTAGTTATTGCAAGATCAACGGCCTATGCAAAAGATTCTGGAGTCTTCATGGTATAGCTCTGTTTCGATTGTACCGATGAACTGGAAGATGACCCTTTATCAAAGGGTTTGTTGGTCTTAAGGTCCACCAATTTAGATGGCATTGGTGGAGGAAGCTTTGGCAATTCTGCTAGAGCTGCATACTTATTTCGGAACGGTGAATGTAGTTCCGTTTTTAATTCAGGCCTCTGTGGGACTGATGGCCTCAGGGGAGCTGATGCTGATGGTGATGAATCGAATGGTCTAGCCATTTTAGTTTGATTTGGTTGTTTGGCTGAGATTTTTCCCAGCGTTGTGGGTCTCATTGTGGCCCTGTAAAAATTCTCTTGTTAGGAAATCGGGAAGGGAATTATTTTCTCCTTTAATAAATTCAATTTGAAAATCAAAACTAGATAGGAGAGCTTGCCATCTAGCAAATATTTGTTTTGAAACAAGGTTTTTAACATCTTTTTGCAAAATTTCTTTAGCAGACTTACAGTCTACCCTTAGTAAAAATTCTTTGTTAATAAGGTCATCTTGAAATTTAGTGATACATAGCACTATAGATAAAATTTCCTTTTTAACAGTGCTGTAATTTTTTTTAGCAGAATTCCAGATTCCGAATATGAACCTGACTAACTGTTCAGGTGTACTATCATTGATTTTTTGTTTCAGTATACCCCCGTACCCTATATCGGAAGCATCAGTTTCAACTATCATGGAGGCTTCAGG
>NW_025847516.1:466-1140 GCF_002878395.1 Capsicum annuum | reverse complement strand
AAACCCCATGAGAAAAATTACCCCACCCATGACCTTGAGTTAGCTGCTGTTGTGTTTGCCTTGAAAATCTAGAGACACTATTTGTATGGCGTCCATGTTGATGTTTTCACTGATTATAAGAGTCTGCAGTATGTGTTTACCCAGAGAGAATTGAATCTTAGGTAGAGACGATAGTTAGAATTATTAAAGGACTGTGATATGAGTGTGTTGTACCATCTGGGCAAGGCCAATATTATGGCGGATGCCCTAAGTAGAGTGCCCATGGGTAGTGTTTCGCATGTGGTAGAAGGTAAGAAAGAGTTGGCTCATGATGTACATCGTTTGGCTAGATTGGGGGTTAGGTTGTTTGACTCTGCTGAAGGTAGTATAGGGGTTCAGAGTAGTTCCGAATCCTTCTTGGTTTCGGAAGTGAAGAAAAAGCAATACTTAGATACTAGTTTGGTCAGACTGAAGGAGTCAGTCAAGGACCAAAAAGTAGAGGTTTTCTCCCAAGGGGAAGATAGTGTGCTGAGATTATAGGGTAGATTGTGTGTCCTAAATGTTGATGATCTGAGACAGAGGATTATGGCTTAAGCGCACGGGGCGCGATATTCTATTCATCCTGGTGCCACCAAGATGTACCGAGACTTGCGGGAAATCTATTGGTGAAGTGGCATGAAGAAAGATATAGCAAC
>NW_025847516.1:0-366 GCF_002878395.1 Capsicum annuum | reverse complement strand
AAAAAGTAGAGGTTTTCTCCCAAGGGAAAGATGGTGTGTTGAGATTATAGGGTAGATTGTGTGTCCTAAATGTTGATGAATTGAGACAGAGGATTATGGCTTAAGCGCACGGGGCGCGATATTCTATTCATCCTGGTGCCACCAAGATGTACCGAGACTTGCGGGAAATCTATTGGTGAAGTGGCATGAAGAAAGATATAGCAACACTTGTAGCTAAGTGTGCAGCATGCCAACAGGTTAAGGTTGAACACCAAAGACCTGGTGGTATGATGCAAGAATTTAGTATTCCCACCTGGAAGTGGGAAGAGATAAATATAGACTTCGCGATTGGTTTACCTCCTTCCCGATGCCATCATGATTACATTT
>NW_025847515.1:0-1614 GCF_002878395.1 Capsicum annuum | reverse complement strand
ACCCATCCTAGTACGACTCTCGCCCAAGCACGCTTAACTTCGAAGTTGTGATGCGATTCGGTGCGTTAGTGCTGGTATGATCGCATCCATCATTCCTAGCACTCCATATTCTATTAAGCCTCTTTCTCCTGCGCCGCCCGTCACACCCCGCACACGGGCCTCCGCGCTTCGCCCCCTTTTTTGTTTCCGCCAAGAGGAAAAACAAAAAGATTCGCAGATCGAACCGGCAAAATTAAACCGAATTTTAATGGTAAAAAAAAGGAAGGGATGCAACACGAGGACTTCCCAGGGGGTCACCCATCCTAGTACAACTCTCGCTCAAGCACGCTTAACTTCGGAGTTCCGATGGGAATTCGGTGCGTTAGTCTTGGTATGATCGCATCCGTCTTTCCCATCACTCCAAATTCTATTATGCCTCTTTTTCCTCCGCCGCCCGTCACACCCCGCACGCGCGCAACTATGCGTTACCCTCTTTCTCGTTTCCGCCAAGAGGAAAAACAAAAAGATTCGCCCATCGAACCGGTAAAATTAAACCGAATTCTAAAGGAAAAAAAAAGGAAGGAATGCTACACGAGGACTTCCAAGGGGGTCACCCATCCTAGTACTACTCTCGCCCAAGCACGCTTAACTTCAGAGTCATGATGGGATCCGGTGCGTTAGCGCTGGTATGATCATATCCGTCATTCCCAACACTCCAAATCCTATTATGCCTCTTTCTCCTCCGCCGCCGCCCCCTTTCTCATTTCCGCCAAGCGGAAAAACAAAAAGATTCGCCGATCGAACCGGCAAAATTAAACCAAATTTAAAAGAAAAAAAAAGGAAGGGATGCAACACGAAGACTTCCCAGGGGGTCACCCATCCTAATACTGGTGTCGCCCAAGCACGCTTAACTTCGGAGTTCTGATGGGATCCGGCGCGTTAGTGCTGGTATGATCGCATCCGTCATTCCCAGCACTCCAAATTCTATTATGCCCCTTTCTCCTGTGCCGCCCGTCACACCCCGCACGCGGGCCTCCGCGGCTCGCCCCCTTTTTTGTTTCTGCCAAGAGGAAAAATAAAAAGATTCGCCGATCGAATCGTCAAAATTAAGCCAAATTTTAAAGGAAAAAAAAAGGAAGGGATGCAACACGAGGACTTCCTAGGGGGTCTCCCATCCTAGTACAACTCTCGCCCAAGCACGCTTAACTTCGAAGTTGTGATGCGAACCGGTGCGTTAGTGCTGGTATGATCGCATCCGTCATTCCTAGCACTCCAAATTCTATTATGCCACTTTCTCCTCCGCCACCCGTAACATCCCGCACGCGCGCCCCTGCGCCTTTCCCCCTTTCTCGTTTCCTCCAAGACAAAAAATAAAAAGATTCGCCGATCGAACCGGAAAATTAAACCAAATTTTAAAGGAAAAAAAAAAGGGATGCAACACGAGGATTTCCCAGGTGGTCAGCCATCCTAGTACTATTCTCGCCCAAGCACGCTTAACTTCGGAGTTTCGATGGGATCCGGTGCGTTAGTGCTGGTATGATCGCATCCGTCATTCCCATCACTCCAAATTCTATTATACCTCTTTCTCGTGCGCCGCTCGTCACACCCCGCACGTGCACCCCTGCGCCTTGCCCC
>NW_025847514.1:0-1279 GCF_002878395.1 Capsicum annuum | reverse complement strand
CTATAGCCCACGGTTTTGAGGGTGGGCCCTGGGTCTGGGCGTTCTGTTGTCCAAAAATCGATCGAGGTGTTCCAGGGAGGTTGGGGATCATGATACAATTCAAACTGCCACCTTAGCTTTCAATGACATCATTCGAAGTCAGTACGTGAGGCATCAAGCTTTGGTCATATTAAGGAAACGGGATCCTACATGGAGGGACCGATTTGAGTACACCAAAGAGCAATCCTATGTGTGAAAGATTGCTTGGAGCATTGAAGATTGCGGACTCATAGTATTGGGCCTTCATTAAGGATATTTTGGTTACTTATCCTTGTCCAAGTAACACTCCATGACCACCCTTTTTCATTAAGGGTATTATGGTCATTTTGTTATGTAATAAGTTAGACTATAAATAGGTTCTATTAGTTCATTTGCTAGTTAGTTTATTAAAGATAAAAGATTGAAAACTTGAAATCATCTCTCTTGAGAGTACACCACCTTAGTATAGTCTTAGTTAGGACTTGGTAAAGTCATCCTTAGTATAGGGCTTGGAAAAGCCAATATTGTTCTTTGCTTGGAAACGGTGGATCTTGAGGTGAGTCGATTACCTTGGCGGTCACCGTAAGAGTGTTGTCTTGATTATTACATTCATTAGGGATTAATGTTGAAATATACTTGGTTCTTAATCTTGTAATAATCTTGGTCTCACTACTATCCTTTCATTATTTTGCAAATCCGTGTGTTTTTGTGTTTGTCATCTTGTATCCCTTTGTGTTGCTTGTTCTTCACACATTTTATGGACTGTTATGACATATTAGAGGACTTATTTATATCAGATCATCCCAGCGTGGTCCGTTTAATTTTTTGTGGCCATTTTGGTGGACAAATGGATGAAACAGTTTGAACGGGCCATTTTCGGGCTGAATTGGTGTGCTATAGCCACGATTTCGAGGGTAGGCATGGGGTTCGGGCGTGCTGTGGGCCAAAAATCTATCAAGGCATGCCAGGGAGGTTGGGGATCATCCCAATATGGTCCATTTAATTTTTCGTGGCCATATGGGTGGACAAACGGGCTAAACAGCACGAACGGGGCATTTTTGGGCCAAATCGTTGTGCTATAGCCAACGGTTATGGGGGTTGGGCTGGGGTACGGGCGTGTTGTGGGCCAAAAATTGATCGGGGCATGCCAGGGAGGTTGGGGATCATCCCAGTGTGGTCCGTCTAATTTTTCGTGGCCATTTTGATAGACAAACAGTTGAAACAGCACGAACGGGGTGTTTTCGAGCCAAATCGGTGTGCA
>NW_025847513.1:0-1594 GCF_002878395.1 Capsicum annuum | reverse complement strand
TACTTGTTTCTAGCCTCATCATCCTGGATATGTTCTATAATGTCAAATAGGATTTCTTTAGGATTTCCAGAAATGACATTAATGGTTTTTCTAGTGCAAGTGCAGAAAGCACCGTCACAGGCACAATCTTGGCCGAATTGGGATTGATCTGTCTCATAAGCAGCATTGATGAATTCTTCATCACTGTAGTCCTCACTTGATGAGGTATAGGAGGATTCTGAAGAATCAGGCGAGTCTTCCATTATAGAAAATAAACTAGCACTGGTTTCTTCTGAGAGATCTAGCTGGTTTATCTTCTTTTTCTTATTGGACTTGCAATCCTTCGCCCTGTGGCCTGTCTTGCCACAAGTCCAACAAGTATCTTTAGCCTTAGAGGTTTTTCTCTTGGTAGATTTTCTACTTGGTTTATAAGAATCTCGTTTGAAGGGTCTCTTACTAGAAGTAGCCTTTCTTCGAGGTTTGGAGGTCTTTTTCTTATGCTTATTGCTGGGGCTGGTGAATCCATAGTCTTGGCAGAAGGTTCCCAGTCCATATTTGGAAGTACTATCTTTCTTAAGTTTTTTCTTAAGCTTGATATCAGTGCAGAGATCTATCCCTACGGTAGTGATGAAACTAATTAGGTCACCATAGGTTAGGATATCATAAGGGATTTTCCCCTCGAATCTGTCTTTAATTTTGGTCCAAACTTTTTTGGCAAAGAGAGAAGGGAGACCACTAATGAATCGTTCTTTCCAGAAATCGTTATTACAATCAGGTCGGATCATGACCTTTACTAGGAAGGTATCTTTGTAGCATCGAAAGTCTGCTAAGTCTTTGCAGGTGAGATTATTAAGGATTTCTAGGCTCTTATCTTGGAATAATTTGGGTTCTCCTATGAAATGTCTTGCTATATGGTATAGGAGAGTGGCACAAGCGTCCTCTTTTGCAACTTGCTCAAGAATTTCTTGGCCATTTTCAGTTTTAACTATAGTTTCTACGGCTGTGGCTCCATAGATCAAATTTTTGACATCATCGGTGAAGTAATTATCCCACCAATGTTTGATCATACCAGTAAAACCTGATACGATCATGGTAGCAGCTTCTTTATCCGTGGCTCCTCTGATTTTGTAAGCGGTAATAGCCACGCCCATTTCATGGAGTTTGTTGTAGATTTGATGTTCAGTCAAACCGTCAACATTATATTCTGTTATTCCTCGACCATCATGGTTGGAGGTCGAAAGGTAGGGATTTTCTTCAAACTGAACATCTGGAGGAGAGGGTTTCTTGTAATAATTTTTCCTAGTAGAAAAACGGTCACTGGTAAGTTTAGAAAGAGTTTTTTGGGATGCTGGACTCAGCTTTTTGGCTACTGGACTCAGCTTTCTCAGAGATTTTAAACTTAGAAAGTTTGTCATTGATTTGTTCCAAGATTTTTCCCGAAACCTTGAAATCATTGCTGAGATTAGGGAATTTCTCCTTTTGGAATTCAGGAATCTTGAAGATGGGGTTGGTTATAGGATTGGGAATTAAATTCCCTTTCTCAGGAGCGGGGGAACTAAAAGGAAGTTCAGAATTTTTTGCATCTCCTATTTGCCGGGAGATCGTGTGAAGGACC
>NW_025847512.1:20653-34553 GCF_002878395.1 Capsicum annuum | reverse complement strand
AGCATAAACATGATATTGGCAAGTTCCTTGTTGATTTTATTTTATTTGCCATCTTTTTTTACCTTAAGCTTCACCTATTCTTAATTTTAATTTTCTTGTGCTTTGGCTCCTCGTACTATGTTTTTAATTCCTCCTATGTCAATGCTGACATTATCCTTTCTTTTTGCCCTTCGCTTGTATAATGCAACCTGCAAATCAATTCACATTTGCATCAACAAATGAATAAAGGTTGAACAACTTAACATTTGCATCAACAAATGAATAAAGGTTCAACAACTTATCAGATAGAATAATTGATGATAAGGAAAAAAACCAACTTCAATATGCTCTAACTTGCAACTTAAATACCTTGAAACAATAGAAGTCATAATATCTGATTCTAGGGAAGAAAAGATCCAAGGAGAGTAAAATGAGAAAACACTTGAATATATATAAATAAAAGGTCATTCATCAACTGCATATGTTAGTAGCCATGCAACCAACAAATATTTACCTCAAGATGTCTCCCCTAAGTTTAGCTTACCAAATTCTTGCATCATATCACACAATGATTTGGACCATCAAAATTTAAGATGACTTGAAGAACATGTAAATGTTCATAGCATGAGAAAACATATGCTAACTTGAAAATCACATACTCATGAATTGAACACATGCTAACCATGAAATGTCATACACATGCATGGATTATGAGAATAGTCAAATCTTATTGAAAATATCATACACTTCTATGTTGTGAAATAGTATGCTCTAAAGTGTATTCTACCCTAGATACACCACATTAAGTGGCAAAGATTAAGGGCAATAATATTGATGGAAAGACAACGAGATGCTTGCTTAAGGCTTCGACACAAATCTTATCTATATTGTCATATAGTTCCTCTATAAATTATCCAATGCTATTAAATTGAAATATAATTAAAATAGTCTCATTTTCTCAAGCAAATATTGAAATTCATAAACTAACAATGATGACATCGAAGAATGTAAAGACTAAAAGTAATTGAAGATCTTGACAAATAATGAGAGTAGCGAAGAAGTCCAACAGAAATAAAGAAGAAAGAAAAATGATGATGCATTATACCACCACTTATGTCATAATTCGATAGCCAACAAAGAGATTTCTAAATAAAATGTCAATATTTGTTGCAATCATGCACTGTGATGTGTTGAGATATCAAGCAACTAGGAACTACTGCAGAGAACCTTAGAGCTTAACAAAATAGAGTGGTTGATGATGAAGAAATGATAGAAAATAGAGAAGAAGAAGAGAGTAATGTAGTATTTAGATTGTTGTGTATTATTCATCATTATGTTAATGTGAGTATACATGACTATATATCGGATTGGAACAAATTGGTTAGAGGTGGATTAGTGGTAGGTTAGTTAGTTGCTATGTTGTAACTACCTCAACTAACTGTGATCCTAATAACTAACTTTGTGAAGTGAGTTATAGTTAGCTAGTTGTGCATTTGTAGTGGATGATCAATGACTTCTTCCTCTTCTTAATACTCCCCCTCAAGCTAAGGGTGGAAAATAGATTGATCAAACCTATCTTGGAACTTAGATAAGCATGTTGAGCCTTGCATAATCCTTTAGTCAGTATATCAGCAGATTGTTCTTTAGTATGTATATATTCAGTCTTTACAATGCCTTGTTGGATTTTTTTCTTGATGAAGTGACAGTCAATCTCTATGTATTTTTTTCTCTTATGAAACATAGGATTGGCTGTTATCTGTATTGTAGCTTTGCTGTCTGTGTACACTATTATTGGTAGATCAACCTTGAATCCACCTCTTGAAGCATTCCTAGTAACCATATCAATTTTGCCACAATAGAGGCTAGGCTTCTATACTCTGATTCAGCTGAGCTTCTACATACAGTAGATTGTTTCTTTGACTTCTAGGATACTATATAACTTCCAATTTTCACTAGAAAACCAGTTACTAACTTTTTTGAATGTACACATGCTGCTGAATCTACATCACAGTATGTAGATATTGTATTTTGTGGTTTGCTAGACAACAAAACTCCAAGTCCTGGCTGTATTTTTAGGTACCTTGCTATCCTTTTAGCTACTTTCATGTGAGATCTTTTAGGTTGTTGCAAGTACTGACTCAGAGTTTGCACTGAGTAAGCTATATCAGGCTTTGTGATCATCAAACATAGTAACTTTCCAATGAGTCTCTGATAAGATCCTTGATCCTCAAGTAGTTCATAATCTGTAGTTGCCTTAGTAGATACTTGATCATCATACTCTTTAGTGGTAAGCTTTAGATTGTAGTCCATACGTGTAGTAGCTGGTCTTGAAGCTGAAAAACCAAGCTCAGATATTTACTCCATTGTGTATTTTCTTTGGTGCATAAGGATGCCTTGATCTGATATAGCAAATTCTATGCCTAAGAAATATTTCAACTCTCCCAAGTCTTTCATCTTGAAAGATAGTTGTAGAACTTTCTTTGTCTTCTCTATTAGCTCAAGAGTATCTCCAGTTATCAACATGTCATAAACATAAATGAGTACTATAGTTGTTCCTTTTACTGTCTTCTTGATGAACAAAGAGTGATCAAACTTGCTTTGCTTCAACTCAACCCTTATCAGTGCTTCTGTTAGCTTGGCAATCTATTGCCTTGGAGCTTGTTTGAGGCTATATAATGATTTGATGGGTCTGCATACCTTATTCTCCCCCTGACTCACAAATCCTTGAGGTAAAGACATATAGATTTCATCTTTAAGATCACTTTGTAGAAAAACATTATATACATCCATCTAATGTATGTGCCAGTGCCTTGATGCATCCATGGATAGAATGGATCTCACTATCACCATCTTAACTACAGGAGAAAAGGTTTCCTGATAGTTTATTCCTTTATTTTGAGAGTATCCTTTAGCAACTAATCTAGCTTTTAGCCTTTCAACCTCACCATTTGCCTCATATTTGATCTTATAAATCCACCTACATCCAAATGGCTTCTTTTCTTGAGGTAAACTGACTATTTCCCATGTGTTGTTGTCTTGCGAAGCTTGAATTTCAGCCTTCATTGCTTTAATCCACTTAGGATCTTGAGATGCTTTAGTTCTTGAGCTGCTTTAGTAACTGATGTAGGTTCTGTAAAAGAAAAAAATGCAGCATTGTAAGCATTGTATTTTGGTGATATATTGTCATAAGATATATAATCAGATATAGGATAAGGTGAGTCTATATGTAAGCTCAGAGATATGAAGTCTTTGAGCCATATTGATGGTTAGCTTCCTGTAGTTGGCTTCCTAGTAGGTTCTGCTGGATGAGATCTTCTTGTCCTAGGAACAACTTGCTGAGGCTGTTGTGTAGATGTATTAGGAGGATGAGGTGCTAAATCACATAGATAAGTAGTTGTTGGAACTTGAGAGTCAGTAGTTTCTTGGTTGATAGGTACTGCAATATGACAGTTGAGATCATCATCTATGTGATCCATTGTTGATAGAGTATCCACAAACACTGGTTTGTCTATGTGTTTTCTTGTAAATGGAAAAATATTTTCTCTAAAGATAACATCCCTGGTTATAAAAAAACATTGATTAGTAGGTCATAAGATATAGCCTTTCTGTAGCTCAGAATACCCCATGAGTACAAATTCTTTTAATCTAGCTAACATCTTATCAGTTTGTACCAGGTTCTTAGCAAAACTAATACAACCAAACACTCTCAAATGATTTAAAGAAGGTATTTTGTTATACAATTTTTGATGTGGAATAGTTCCATTTAACACACTTGAAGGCAGTTTATTAATCAGATAAGCTGTTGTTTGCACACAATGACCCTAAAATTTGAGAGTACTTGAGCTTGTAACCTGATAGCTCTTGTAATCTCAGAAGATACTTGTGTTTTCTCTCAGCAACTCTATTTTTCTGAGGAATATAGGGACAATATATTTGATGGATTATGCCCATTTGATCAAAGAGCTTAGTGCATGTGTCATTCATGAACTCGGTCTCATTATTAGACCTGATGGTCTTTACTGTCTTATTAAATTGAGTCTTTACATAGTGCAGAAATGTAGAAATGACAACACAAACATTTGATTTCATTTTTAGCATATATACCCAAGTCATTCTCATGAAGTCATCAACAATGGTCAAAAAGTATTTATTTTCATCAAAAGTTTGGACCCTATACGGGCCCCATACATCCATATGAAGCAATTCAAAGATAGTAGATGTACTTATAGATATTGAAGAAAAAAATAATCTACATTGCTTAGCACAATGACACACATTACAGTTTTGAAGAGTATCTACTATATCTTGGTGCTTATTAGGCAGGATTTTATTCAAGTTAGAACTAGACACATGTCCTAATCTCTTATGCCATAACTTTATTCAGAGTTAATGCTGTAAGAGTCATGCAGTTGAGTATTGAAGCTAGTATTTTCAATAGCTTTCTCATGATGTTGATTGATCAGTAGATAAAGTCCATCACATTATTTACAAATCTCCTTCACCTTGCCATTGGAAAGATCCTGAAATATACAAAAGTCGGGATAAAATAAAATAACACAGTTTAATTCTTGAGTTACCTTAGAAATAGAAATTAGATTATACTTGAAGTCTGGTAACATAAAGACATGGTTTAGTGTGTTATGTGTAGAAATAGAGTTGCAACCAGTGTGTGTGACTTGTGTGATGTCACTATTGGGTAGTTGCACCTGTTTGGGATGAGGAATCTAAACTACAGAAGCCTTGCTAAGCATGTCTACGCTAGACACCATGTGATTGATGGCTCTTGTATCAATAATCCAGTCCCTCAGAATCATAGCCACAAGTAAAGCTTTGCTTTGACTAATACCTGGTTCAACATTACCTGCTATATTTACAGAAAAACTTGGAGTGATGATTGTTTTGGTGAATTGTGCTTGACTCAGAAGCTGCACTATTTGGTTATATTGGCTTTGAGAAAACACACAAGCTCCAGGTTGAGTATTTTAAGGTGTAGATTGAGTTGTTCTTGGAGAACCACCAGATAAACCACCAGACTCAGTTGAAATATTCCAGGCAGCAGGTTGTCCTGGTCTATAGCCATTTGTTACACCTTCACCCCCTTCTTTTTGAACCTTGAGTCTTGAGGTTATCTAACTAGCTTGTAGCAAGTTTCCTTTGTGTGACCTTTCATTTTACAGAAGTCACAAAATAGATTTCCACTTCTCCTGAACTTCTGATGATTGACTTTAGAATATAATGCTGAAGCATCCTGAGTAGTACCATATGAACTTATTGGCATGGACCCTAACAAACCAGCAGCACCAATACCAATAGAGTTTTTAGATTCATCACTAATTATCATTGCATAGGCCTGTGTAACTGAAGGCAGAAGTGTCATGAGAAGAATTTGGCTTCCATTCTGCAAGTAGCTGTCATTTAACCCTATCAAGAATTGATATAACTTATGCCTCTGTAAGTATACCCAGAAATCTTTAGATTTAGCACAATTGCATCCAGGTGGAGGAACAATTGCGTCCAGCTCCACCCATAACTCTTTTAACTTAGTGAAGTAAGCAGGAATAGAAGATGTTCCTTTCACTAAAGTAGCAATTTCTTTGTGAAGGTTGAAGGTTCTTGAACCATCAACTTTGCCAAACCTTGACTTGAGATTTTCCCATACTTCCTTAGCAGTAACTGCATTTATCATCCCTTGAAATAGGCTACTAGAGACTGTGTTCATTAGCCAAGATTGCACTACTACATTACATCTTTCCCATTGATACCAGAGTTCTTCTTCAAATGATTCTTTCTTCCATGTTCCATCAACAAATCCCAGTTTGTTCCTTTCAAGAAGTGCAATCCTCATGTACTTTCTCCATAAGGTGTAATTATCAACCCCAATCAGCTGAAGATAGATAAGAGAGATTCCACTTACATCAGTATTATTTAGGTATAAAGGATGATTATGATCAAGCAACTGTGTGCCATTGGATACACTTGGATCAACACTAATTCCACCATTTACTGGTGCAGTACCTCTAACAGTAGCCATTGTTATAACACAAAAAATTAATCGAGAACTATTCTATCAAAGATTTTTCAAGAAATAAAAGACGAAATCAGAAGTTGATTGTTTGATCAATTAACCACTGAAAACAGAGGATCGAGAAGAGAAGCAACTTCTCGAAAAGATTGTTGTAGAAGAAAACTAATCAATTTGATTGCAATGCTCTGATACCATGTTGCAATCATGCACTGTGATGTGTTGAGATAATCAAGCAGCTAAGAACTACTGCAGAGAACCTTAGAGCTTAACAAAATAGAGTAGTTGATGATAAATAAATGATAGAAAACAGAGAAGAAGAAGAGAGTAATGTAGTATTTAGATTGCTGTGTATTATTCATCATTATGTTCATCTAAGTATACATATCATTATGTTCATGTAAGTATACATGTCTATATAAAGGATTGGAACAAATCGGTTAGAGGTAGATTAGTGGTAGGTTAGTTAGTTGTTATGTTGTAACTATCTCAACTAACTGTGATCCTAATAACTAACTTTGTGAAGTGAGTTATAGTTGGCTAGTTTTGCATTTGTAGTGGATGATCAATGACTTCTTCCTTCTTCTTAATAATATTTACTAGTGAGCATCAAACATCTTAATTATTTGCTCCATCTCTGAAATATAAATATATAGTGAGCAAAGTTATCTATATGAAATAATAATTCATGATAATAAAAAATAAAGCAAAAACATTAAGGAAAAGGGGAGACAACAAACAACAAAAAGGGAAACGGAGGCGTATTGTTTACCAAATCATCTTCTTCTCCAAATGTGTCTTCCTTATGATGGAATATGATTGTAAATTGAATCGCACAAGCAACGGAAGTTACGAAATCAAACCCATCAAAACTTCGTTTAGTGTGTGTTTTAAATCTCCACAGAATTCAACAGATTCACAAATCAATTAAATAAAATAAAAATTAAATAATTACATCACAAATCAAATAAAGAGTTGCAAAGAAAAAAGAGAAATCCGAATGAAGCATGTCAATGAATATAGAGTCATGTATCTACTTAATAACTGATTTCCTATTCCTATTAGGCTACTCACTCGCTTCTTCCGCACCTCTCACTTGCTTCAATTTCTCATTTCTCATTATGTATCCCGCGTTGATTAATTATCAAATAAAAAAGTGCAGTGAACTACACCTGATGTTTATATCTGACACTAATTGAACATTTAGTGTAAGATGGAAAAAGAAATTGTGTTAAGAAAAATCAATACTTTAATTGTTGTTTTGATCGGAGAATTTTGAAAGTGAAAGTGGAAGATAGTGCAAAAGATTATTATAGTTGTAACCAAACTTGGAAGGATCTGCAGTTTCTTTATAAAGTGTGCAGTGAATATATGGATAATAATGTGCAGATAATTGTTTTTTATTTGTAATTATCCTTTTTATAAAAATTATTTAAATTCATTTTTTATTTTTTAAATAGGATTTTTTCTAAAAAAAAGTTTCCTTGTATTTTGGTTGATACATATCTATTTGAAACTACCTATATTTTCCGAAAATATATAGATATAAAAGTAAACCAAAATAATTATGTTTGTGAAACTGCCTATATTTAAAAAATTATTTTTCATTTTCTTTTAATGTGTAGTTCATATAGAGATAGTTATTCTGTAAATTAGCGTGTGACAATTAATAATGTTTTTTAAAAGTTATTTTAGTTTTAATTTTTAATTTAATAAACATAATTTTTTTTGGCGATGACATGTGTCAATTTTTGCCTTTATTATTATATATAGATAGATATATCACTCATTGTATTTTTTAAAACAACAAATTTATTATATCACCCCTTTAATTGTTTCCTAATGTATGTTCCCAATACAAAGTGGACAAATATTTATAAACGGAGCAAGTATTCATCCAACAAATACCCCTCCATTACTAAAAACTTATCATTCATACTAAAAATAAATATTTTATAATTCTTGTCATTTTAAAAAATTAAGATATAATTACTTATTTATTTTCACTTTTATGAAGAGATATTAATATAATGCAAAAAAGAAAATTTTAAATTGAAAGAATTAATAAGATATTTTAGTCAAAATCAATCTCTAATTAATATTTTTCTTAAGGAATGTGTAAGTAAAACTATGACAAATATTTAAAAGTGAAGGAAACAATGGTTTACAAATTTACTCTATAAATAGTTATGAGATACTAATATAATGCAAAAAGAAAAGTTTAAATTGAAAGAACTAAGTTTTTATTGAGGGAAGTGTAAAAAAAAATGAAAAATATTTAAAAACGAAAGAAATACTATTTTACTAATTTACTCTATAAATAGTTATGAGATATTAATATAATGCAAAAAGAAAGTTTAAATTGAAAGGACTAATAAATAAGGATCTTTTAGTCAAAGTCAATCTCTAATTAATATTCTATTAACATTTTTTAGGAGTGTGCAAATAAATATATGACAAATATTTAGTAATGAAGGAAATAATATTTTACTAATTTACTCTATAAATAGTTACGGAAAATATTCTTTAGTAGTTTCTTGATTATGTAAAAAAAATAAAAATTGTAAAGAGTGATAAGATTGGAACAAAATCAATATTTTTTAAAGAGGGACAAGATTGAAGAAACATCCTTTTTTTTTCCAACAAAAAAATAAGAGGGATATGATTGGAAAAACATCATTAATCTCTTTTCAATTATCCAAGAAATCATATATTTAGACACAAAAAAAAATCATTTATTTAGATAAAAAATGAAAAAGATTAAATAAATCATTTTTTAAGAAATGAGGGAATACAAGGAGAGCAAAGTTTCTTGATTATGTATATTTTCTTAAAAGAGTGATAAGATTGAAAAAACATCAACTTTTTTTTTTAAAAAAAGGAATAAGATTGAAGAAACATCTTTTTAATCAAAAAAAAAAAAAAGAGGGATATGATTAAAAATAAAACGTTATTAGTCTCTTTTCAATTACACAAAAAAAAAAATCATTTATTTAGATAAAAAAATAATTTATTTAGATACACAATGAACTATTTATGCAGATTGCATGCAATGCCTTTGTCTTTTATACATCACTTTGCCATTTGCTAGATTATTGGAAAAGTTATTTTTGTTTTTAACTAAATTTATATTATTGTTTGTATCTACTGGTTGTGTAAAAAGTTGGCTATATATGAATAGTTTTGGGGGTAGGTAGTAAATTTAAAAAGTATTAGAGAGAGTTAATTAGATAGTTCATTGAAGATATGATTTTAAATAGGAGGTTGTTGATCCAAGAATACCTATTATTATAAAAAGATAAATAGATAAAAATGTGTTATCGAATGATCTTGTTGTTCGTTCATACTAGTCATAGTATTAATATTTTGTGACTGTTCTCAGAAATATTTTGATTAAATTAATAAGAAAAGAAAAAAAATATAGATGAAAAAAAATAGAAAACTTTCCAGAGTTTCAGTGAAAATCTATTTTTCATCATATATTTTCTTAGTCAATTGATTCGTTGAAAAATGGATAGAAAAATATTTCATATTTATAATACACATTTTTCATTTTGATTCGGTGTGAAAAACACCCATTTTATAAAAATATATTGGATATATTGTTGTTGCTAAAAAAAACCTCAATAAAAATATATATGGAGGGAACTTTTTGTTGAAAAAAAGACAATGACCAACATATATTTGGAAACATACACAATATTATTTAATTTGCTCTAAGAAGAATTTTGAAATAACCTTCATTAGTAACATGTTTACAGTAGGTACTTTCCTAATATATGAAAAATTTATTTGGAGCACAATAATATTTAGTTTGCTCGAACGATAATTTTGAAATAACCTTCATTAGTAACTTGTTTAAAATAAGTATTTTCTAATATATGAAAATTTTATTTGAAAACATACACAACGTTCTTTAATTTTTGAATAACCTTCATTAGTAACCTGTTTAGAATAGGACTTTTCAATATATGAAAAATTTATTTGAAAACATACACAATATTATTTAATTGGATCGAATGATAATTTCAAAATAACCTTTATTAGTAACCTTTTTAGAGTAGGTACTTTAAAAAAATTATAAGGTTACATTTTATTTGTCTTAAACTTAGAAACACAACATTATTTAACTTGGTTAGACACACAACATTATTGAACAATAGTTCCGAGATAATCTTCATCAGTAAGAGCGCACTTGCTAAAATACGGAACAGTAATTCGGAATAAAACAATTGTAGGCACAGCGCCTACAAATTATCGCATCACTGCAATTATTATCGTCGTAGCAAAATCGATATCAAGTAATAAGACCATCACAAAGTAAAAGTAATTTTTCTTTCATCTTTACAACATCAATAGATAACTTTCTTAAAGCTATCAATTTAGGACCACAACACATATTAATTGCATGTTATAAAATCTTTTACAAAGAAAAGAAAAGTTATAAGGACAATAATAGATGTTTCTTTGTCTCTTTTTTTTTTTTTTTTTTCCTATGAAGAGTTGGTGGAGACTTTCTTGATAGCAAAATATTGTTACTAGAATTTTGATTATGAACAAAATTTGTAAGAAATAATTGGAGATAAATAGGTTTGGCTTTTCGTCATACTCTTTTTTTCAGTTAGTTAAATTCAAATATTTGACAGAGGTAAAAGTATCTAAAGTTTGGCTTTTCGTCTGCTCTTCTTTTGAGCTAATTAAATTCAAATATTTAACAAAGAGAGAACAAATCACTCAAGATGGAAGTTTATATAGCAAAAAAGAGAATAATTGATGATTAGACATGAGACTCATAACAACGTATTAATTCACGTGTGGTATTTTGACCGATATTTCAATAAACAATTAGTAAATTGTATATAAAATGAACACAAGTTAACAATATATATTTATTTAAGTTGTAACCCATATATTACAATAGTTAGTTCCCCAATATTTGGAAAACTAGCTAGGTTACGTATTTATCTTCTGATTATACAAACTTGAAAACACAACATTATTTAAAATGCTTGAATATACACAAAGGCATATCAAGCATATAATAGTAGTTACATCCATCCTTTTCACGCAATAAATATAATCTGTGCGTTCTAAGGATATTTCACTCATAACAACACACTTACTTTTTAACTTGCTTAGAAGCACAATATTATTTAACTTGTTCGAAAGAAAGTTCCAAAATAACCTTCATTAGTAATAATTTTGAATGTCAAAACACGGAACATTCCTTGTAATTAGGCGGAAGAACATAACCTTTACGAGAACAAGTTTTACAGAAAATTCCATCATTGCAATCGCTATCTGAATTGCATCTTCGAGAACAAGTAATACCATTACCAAATGGAAGAAGTAATTTTCCCTTCATCTCTGCAACATCAATTGGTAAGTCTCTTAAAGCCATCACTTTAGGACCCCAAGAGATATTAACTGCACATAAATTGATTGTAATAATGATTAGAACAATTAATATACACAAATTATTACAAAGATAGAAGAGTGGTAAAGTGAATTTAAAACCTGAGATTACAACAAAGAGAGCAATGAAGAAAAAAACTTGCTTAAGGAAAACCATCTTAACTTAATTAATTTAGCTCAAAGATAACAAATTGAACAACTGATGTTTTCTTTGCTTAATGGTAGGTAATATTTATACTAACATCGATATAAGGGCATTATAGTCATTTGAAGTTCTAAGGTGTGAAACACATTCTTCAACCATAAATTTAAACTCTTCAAAATCAAATAATGAAACCTCTTATTTCTTTGTTCAAATAATTCAAAAAGTATACTCCTTCCCCACTTAGAATCCCAAGTCGAAATAATTGCAAGTGCATGGTATATTACTTTTAATTTTTGTTTCAAAAAGTGTACTATTAAATGGATGCAACAGCCTTAATTTTATATCATTGACCTTTAGTTATGTGAAAAAAAATTAAAATATGAATAATAATAATAATAATAATAATAATAATAATAATAATAATAATAATAATAATAATAATAATAATAATAATAATAATAATAATAATAATAATAATATATAAAAAAACAAAAAAAAAAAACTAAGACCATTTGGTCATGAAGTAGTTGGGTATGTGGAGTTATCAAAATCTCAAAAATCAAAAAGTACAAAATTCCATGGAATAAAAAGAAGAGGTAACAATTTGATAGCTCGATAAAAGATATTTATATAATTTTTATGACTATCTTGTTTGTTTTGATATTTTTTATAGCAAAATCAATTGTTATATGTACATAAAAATATTTTATGTTTTATTTCATTGTTATAGACAATAAATTATTTAGGAGTTTTTTAATTATTTTTTAATATTGTAAAAGATAAGAATACTATTTAAATTTTAAATTGGAAGAAAACATGCATATTTTTCTAATTAAAAATTAAAGAAAGCTAAGCCTTATCTGTAAACAAAAGTACAAAGATTTGAACTCTAAGACACACATTTTACACATTTTACATTGTAAATATAGCAACAAAAAATCTTTTCACCTATTTTTTTATACGCATGGTCCATCTTTTAATTTTTATCTAAATTAATTTTTTTATTGTACTTTCGGAACTTTCTCTTTAATAATTACTAGCTATTTATTTTTTTAAAATAGGCGAAATAAAATAGGATACACTCAAGTGACATGATAAAATTAAGAAAAAATTACAAAAACTAATATACCTAAGACTTTAATTACAATTAATAACATCATTTTACCCAAATTACAAGATGCAGCAAAAGTAGCAATATTTTTACCCTTTTATTGATAAGCGTTTCTGCTACACCTTTTTTTTTTTTTTACGTTTCCCGATTTTCACGCCACTTTCCTATTGCAGTTCCCTCTAATATAACGTTTTCTTTAATTTTTTTATTTTTTTCTTCAGCTTTATTTTACATTTTTTTTGTTTTGGGGGATTTTTGTGATTCTTTTTGGGTGTTTTTCAGCCAAGAGATGCCGCTTCCGGTGATTGGTGGGCTAGTGTCTTCAATTGGACTCACTTGTTCCAACGTTTCCTGGTGGGGTTTGAACGGAGGGAGGGTCTATCCGGCGAATTTCGCCGTGATGGTGATCGGCAGCGGCAACAATGGCATTTTACCGGCAAGTCTTAACCGGAACCAATTACAGGGGTCGAATTTTAGTCGATGGTTCGCTGGTTTTGCAGATCGTGTGAAGGACGGGCTTGTCCATCGTTTATGGGTTTTCCGACGATATGGTGACGATGGATTGATATATTCCTGTGAGATTTCGCCGAAAAAAATTGTTTTGCCGCCTGTTTGCTCTTCTGACATGGAAAATATTGAGAAAATCTTATCTCCAAAATACCAAAAAGTGAAAAAGTATGTGGAAAAGAGGAAGTCAAACGAAAAGAAAGAATATGTATTTTGCGGTTTGTGCATATGTATTTATGATTAATAAATATATATTTTTTCAGTTATGCATATATATTTATGAATAATACATATGTATTACCAGATTGCATGTGTATTTATGACTAATGCATATGTATTTTTTCAGATATGCGTATGTATTTTTGAATAATACATATATATTTTTTAGTTATTCATACATTTTTATCGGATTGCATGCTATATTTATTGATTTGAAAATGTATTTTTAGTTCTGCTTTAATTTTATAGATGCATATGTATTTATGAATAATACATATATACTTTTTCAGTGTGCATATGTATTTATGACTAGTGTATATGTATTTTTCCAGAAATGTATATGTATTTTTTCAGTTATGAATATCTATTTATGAATTATGCATATGTATTTATGATTAATGCATATGTACTTATGGATAATACATATTTTTTGTCATAAGAATATTGTTATAGATATTTTTGTGTCCTATATGTTTATACATACAAATGAGTCAAGTATGTA
>NW_025847512.1:3369-17653 GCF_002878395.1 Capsicum annuum | reverse complement strand
ACCCCCAGTTATATGTAACAACATTAACATATAAGTGACATTATTGTGAATTTAGTAATTAAAGTACTTTGTGAATTTACTTGACATAAAATAAATTCGTTATTTTTTATGTGTATATATATGCATATTTGAATAAATTATATTTATTATTTTATTTTATTTTAATAATTATAATGTTCGGATCAGCTGACGTGCACCTCGACTAAGTTAATAGAATATTAGTAATTTTTCACTAGCAACGAGTATCAGGTAACTCTGACCACTAATATTAAAACAAAAGTGAAGAAGTCACCTAATATTTATCTTTATGAAAAAATTAGATTTGAGATCTCATTGTTCTCAATCCAACTTTATTGAATCTATAAATGACTAGATGACCAGATCCTTGAACGCTAATATTTTTATTATTAAAAGCACAACTCAGATAAATTATTATTTTTTAAGTTAGGAGATCTAAATAGAAAGATATATGAAAAAGTATATGTATATGTGACTTGCATGGATCTCATAGTGCAATTTCTTATACATATATATTCCGGGGCGAATTTACAATAGCAGAAACAAATTAAAGGATAACAAAAACAAGATAATGAAAAGGGTGATAATGAGCGAATTATTGGCACTTCTGTTACTTTTTGGACGCCTCCTCCAGATGTGATAGACATTTTGAATACGGATAAAAGAGGAGACTTTGCTACTAAACGTATTAAGATTGTGGGAATTTTACCGTGTAGTAATTCTGTACATGTTCCTAATACTGTTATGTTAGGAACTAATGGATGGTCTGTAAATATTACATAATGTCCAAATACAATGATTGCAACGCTATCGGATCACTCTCTGTAGTATTTTGTTAAGACGCTGATATAAGTATCCTAGAAATCAAAATATATATATATATATATATATATATATATATAGGTTAACTTACTCGAACGATAATTGTTACTAAATAACCTTCATCAATAACGTACTATAAAAATAGATTACATATTTTATTTTTCATCACACACAAACTTAAAAGCACATCATTACTTAATTAACTCTTAAGAAAATTACTCTCCAACACATGTTAAAGTCTTCACTCCCCATAATTGCAGATGCAAAAGATCCACTACAAAGATGACAGAACCTACCATCACTGCATTGGCTATCATCTGTGCAACTTCTCCCACAAGTTCATAGTAATTATTATTAGAAAAATAAATTAATGCACACAAATTAATTAACGCAATTACTCTATCCATCTCTCCGTTGCTAAATACTTTTAGCATTAGTGCATCCTTAAACAACTACTCCTTTGTTAATTTTACTCGTCCACTTTTCTACTTTAAAATATCCAATAATACTTGTTCGGTTTGTAAGACTAATAAATAATTTATCTGTTTTAAATTATTTTACCTTTAATATTAAATATAATACATCACTCATTTGCATTTTTCAAAACAAGAAATTTATTATATCACTCCTCTAATAGTTTCTTAATGTATGTGCCCAATAGAAAGTGGACAAATCTATAATATCTATATCTATAATCTATAATCTATAATCTATATCTATAATCTATAATCTATAATATATTAAAAGTGTGAAGGCCCTTTAGAAATGTGATTCGAACTTTTTGTCCTTCATTAAAAATCTCCACAATAAACAAAATCGTCTTTTCACGTATTTATTTCAATTATCATATTATTATTCTTATAATATTGATTATAATTTTGAAAAAATTAAATATACAAAAAATTATGGTAAGAAGAAAATATATGGAAAACTAATAATGATAGGTTTACTTTTTGGTCTAAAAAATTCTAAAATATATGGCAAGGAAAAAAATATTAATAGATTTATGTTTTTGAGAGAATTATTATAGGACTCTAGAACTTGGACGTCAAATTGCGTCTTTTATCTCAAAAGAGATACTTTCGTTTTGTAATGCTAAACGTCTTTGTTGTTTGTGATATGATAATCTTCTTAATTTTAATGTTGTAACAATAATTTGTTTGATAGTCTTATAGAGGCAGGTACTGCTTATATATGCTCTTGAGCTCTTCAATCATATCAGAAATTAGAAGTTTGGTGGATATGTATTGATTAAACATGTCGGAAATGGGCTAATTTTGAGATAACCAGTGCCGTTGGTTTAGAATTAAGTGATAAAGGCTGGCCATCATTGGAAGCAGATGTTCACGCCTATATTGAAGTTAAATAACAAGGTAAAGATTCTAAATTTCTCTTCTTCTTTTTTGTAAAAAAGTTATTCTGTATGCTTTATTTAGGTTTATGTTTCTTTATTGAAGATTTTTTATCACGGTGAAGTAAATGGTTTATGTTTCTTCCTCTCTTTTTTTTCAATTTTAGTAGGGTTTTTTTAGGTTTTTCGGTTATAAAACTTTTTGATCGTAACTTTCGTTATTGAATCTTCAGTTATTTTGTAGCTTTCATTCTAGAGGCTCCAATATAACTTTGTGATTTTCAGATTTCAGCTTTTTTTCATTACGTTAATTTTTGTGTTTTTGATGATTTCCTAGGAATAATTATGCAGCTAAACTTTATTGGACATCAAGTCACAGGTAATCAATTATCGAGATTTACAAGTTATAAATTGTCGAACGCCGAACTTTATGAATTCCAACTTGATATCAAAACAAATTATGATATCTAAATTTATGTCATGCACAGTTTTACGATAATCTGTTTTTTTATTTTGTCATTGATGCCTTATGAGTATATCTTTAATTATTTCTCTTACTTTTTGTCTTCCAGGCATATTAAAAGTACACTATTATTTGTTAAATCTTCTATTCATAATGAGCCTTGCTTTTATTATCTAAATTTCATAGGTAACAAATATATATACATACTCATTATTATTTAAATAAATATTCTATTTAGTGTAACATTTAAACTCAATAAAGTGAGGTACACATATGAAGTGCGTACACCTAAACTAGTATTTATAAACGGAGAAAGTACTCATCAAACAAATACCCCTCCGTTACTAAAAACTTATTATTCATACTAAAAATAAATATTTCCTAATTATTGTCATTTTAAAAAATTAAGACATAATTACTTATTTATTTTCACTTTTACGAAGTGATATTAATATAATGCAAAAGATAAAATTTTAAATTGAAAGATTTAATAGGATATTTTAGTCAAAATCAATATCTAATAAATATTTTTCTTAAGGAATAGATGTGTAAATACAAATATGACAAATATTTAAAAGTGAAGGAAATAATGTTTTACAAATTTACTCTATAAATAGTTATGAGATACCAATTTAATGCAAAAAGAAAATTTTAAATTAAAAGAGCTAATGCTTTTCTTAAGGGGCGTGTAAAAAAAAATATAACAAATATTTAAAAAGAAGGAAATACTATTTTACTAATTTACTCTGTAAATAGTTATGAGATATTAATATAATGAAAAAAAAAAGTTTAAATTGAAAGGACTAATAAATAAGGATCTTTTAGTCGTCAAAATCAATTATTCTTACTAATATTTTTTTTAAAGAGAGTGAAAATAAATATATGACAAATATTTAGGAATGAAAGAAATAATATTTTATTAATTTACTCTATAAATAGTTACGCGACTCAATACTCTTTAGTAGTTTCTTGATTATGTAAAATTTCCTTCATTTTTTTTTAAAGAATGAGAAGATTGAAAAAGCATCAATTTTTTTTTAAAACAGGGACAATATTGAAGAAATATCCTTTATTTTTTTTAGAAAAAAGAGAGGGATATGATTGAAAAAACATCATTAATCTCTTTTAAATTATTTAAAAAATTATTTATTTAGACATAAGAAAAATCATTAATTTAGATAAAAAATGAACAAGACTAAATAAATCATTTTTTAAGAAATGAGGGAGTACAGAGAGAGGAAAGTTTCTTGATTATGTATTTTTTTAAAAAGAGTGATAAGATTGAAAAAGCATCAACTTTTTTTTTAAAAAAAAAAAGTAAAAAAAAGAGAGGGATGTGATTGAAAAAACATCATTACTCTCTTTTCAATTGTCCAGAAAATCATTTATTTAGACACAAAAAAAAAAACATTTATTTAGATACAAAATGAGAAAAACTAAATAAACTATTTTTTTTAGAAATGAGTGAGTACAAAGATAGAAGAGTTTTAAAAATAAGTTGGATAAAAATACACATTTTTCATTTTGATTCACTGTGAAAAACACCCATTTTATAAAAATATATTGGATATATTATTGTTGCTAAAAAAAAGCCTCAATAAAAATATATATGCAGGGAACTTTTGTAGAAAAAAAGATAACGACCAACATATTTTGGGAAACATACACAATATTATTTAACTTTCTCTAACAAGAATTTTGAAATAACCGTCGTTAGAACCTGTTTAGAGTAGATACTTTCTCAATATATAAAAAATTTATTTATAGCACAACATTATTTAATTTGCTGGAACGATAATTTTCAAATAACCTTCGTTAGTAACCTGTTTAAAATAGGTAGTTTCCAATATATGAAAAATTTATTTGAAAACATACACAACATTCCTTAATTTTGAAATAACCTTCATTAGTAACCTATTTAGAATAGGACTTTCCAATATACGAAAAATTTGTTTGGAAACGTACACAATATTATTTAATTGGATCGAATGATAATTTCGAAATAACCTTTATTAGTAACCTTTTTAGAGTAGGTACTTTAAAAATATTATAAGGTAACATTTTATTTATCTTGAACTTAGAAACACAACATTATTTAATTTGCTGAGAAACACAACATTATTGAACGATAGTTCTGAGATAATCTTCATCAGTAAGAGCGCGCTTGCTAAAATACGGAACAATAATTTGAAGTAAAATAACTGTAGACACAGCGCCTATAAATGATCGCATCACTGCAATCGCTATCGTCGTTGCAAACAAGTAATAAGACCATCACAAAGTAAAAGTAATTTTAATTTCATCTTTGCAATATCAATTGGTAACTTTCTTAAAGCTATTATTTTAGGACCCCAACATATATTAATTGCACGTTACAAAATCTTTTACAAAGAAAAGTTATAAGGACAATAATATATGTTTCTTTGTCTCCTTTTTTTTTTTTCCCCTATGAAGAGTTGGTGGAGACTTTCTTGATAGCATAATATTTCTATAGAAGAACTAATATTGTGATTAGAAATTTGAGTAAGGGAAAAATTTAAAAGAAATAATTGGAAATAAATAGGTTTGGCTTTTCGTCATGCTCTTTTTTTTAGTTAGTTAAATTCATATATTTGACAAAGGTAAAAGTATTTAAAGTTTGGGTTTTGGTCTGCTTTTTTTTGTCAGTTAATTAAATTCAAATATTTGACAAAGAGAGAACAAATTCACTCAAGATGGAAGTTCATATAGTAAAAAAGAGAATAATTGATGATTAGGATATGAAACTCGTAAAAATGTATTAATTCACGTGTGGTATTTTGACCAGTTTCACAATTAAAAAAATAGTAAATTGCATATAAAATAAACACTAGTTAACAATACATATTTATTTAAGTTGTAACCCATATATTACAGTAGTTAGATAGTTCCCCAATATTTGGAAAACTAGCTAGGTTACATATTTATCTTCTGATTATACAAACTTTAAAACACAACATTATTTAAAATGCTAGAATATACACAAAGGCATATCAAACATATAATAGTAGTTACATTCATCCTTTGCACGCAGTAAATATAATCTACGCGCTCCAAGGATAATTCACTCATAACAACACACACTTTCTTTTTAACTTGCTTATAAGCGCAATATTATTTAACTTATTCAAAAGAAAGTTTCAAAATATCCTTTTATAGGCGGAACAGTCAAAAAATTTCCCGGTATGACCTATTGGAGCACAAGTTCTACACGTCCAACCGTCACCGCAATCGCTATCTGATTTGCAACTTCGATAACAAGTAATACCATTACCATATGGAAGAAGTAATTTTTCTTTCATCTCTGTAACGTCAATTGGTAAGTCTCTTAAAGCCATCACTTTAGGACCCCAAGAGATATTAACTGCACATAAATTAATTATAATAATTAATATACACAAATTATTACAAAGCAAGAAGAGTGGTAAAAGTAAGTTTAGAACCTGAGATTGCAACAAAGAGAGTAATGAAGAGAAAAGCTTGCTTAAGAGAAACCATCTTAACTTAATTAATTTGGCTCAAAGATGATAATTGGACAAGTGATGTTTTATTTGCTTCATGGAAGGTGATATTTATACTAACATTGATGTAAGGGCATTGTAGTCATTTGAAGTTTAAGATGTGAAACACATTCATCCAACCTTCAATTATAAATTAGAACTTGTCAAAGACATGTATAGTTACAGAATACCTCATAGCTAAATATGAAAATTTTTGTGGCTAAACACTTAAGCCATAATTTTTTCTTCCATAGCAAGAAGCGGCGTAACTAAAAGTTAGCTACAGACTTTACATGATCGGTGGCTAAGGACTGATACTTACAGCTATAAAAGATATTGTGTTGTAGCTGTGATAGTAAAAAATTCTTGCTACAGATTATATACTTGTAGCAAAATAATTTACCTTGTTGCCACGATAAATAAAATCTATAGCAATTTTTATATATAGCCATAATATGTTCTATTGTGGCAAAAGACTATTTGTTTGCTATGAAAATTAAAAATTTGTAGCTATTTTACATTTTAATTTTCTAATAACAATATTTGTATTTAATTACGAATTAGAAAATCTATAGCTATAAACTAAAATATTTGCCACAAATATTTTTCTACATGGCTAAAAATTCATTCTTTTTTCTACGAAATATATAAATTATAGCTCCTTTTTTGTATTAAAAGTGAAAATGCATATATAGCCATAATTTTTATAATATATATGTTGTTTCTAAACTTCAATATTCATTACTATAAATTGAAGAATTCAACCATGAGCATTATTAATCAAAGAATTTCTTAATATGACTAAAAAAGTTCAATAATTTCACATTACAATTTAAAGAACTTTTCACAAGCTTTGTTTGTCATAGAAGTTACATAAACTAGTTATGAATTCATTTTTGAGATTCCAAACAATTGTCAAGTTACATATAATCGTGTTTTACAATTTTAAGAATATTCACAATATACAATTCTTTTCGGACACAATCTTGTTTGAGTTCAAAGCAGCATAGTCTTCCTCTATCTCTCCTTTCAAGATCTTCAAGTGCATCTTAACTTGATCAACATTCGTCCTAATTTGTCATTTATCTGCTCCTTTTCCATTAGTATGCCTATCAATAACGATGAATATATTAGAAGCAAAAAAATTAAGATCAACTACTGTTTGTATATATAGAATCTCAAGGACAATATATATATATATATATATATATATATATATATATAATTCTTTTACTGGAGTTTTAACAAATAAAAATAAGAAACGGTGTCAAACAACTTAAAAGCTGTAGCTGTAAATCTCAAATGTCAATACAACAATAATAACATACTCAGTATAATTTTACGAGTAAAAATATTAAATTTCAATACCAATTTTTAGAACCCATGCATAAAAAAAAGTTACTTTTATATTAACAAAAATATATACAATCCAATCCAATACTTATATTATAAAAACTTATCTTATCTACTTGAAGAATTCCATATTGTAAAACCCTATAAAAATAAAAAGTTAATAAGCAAATTATTGCACAATGCAACCAAAAATTAAGGCAAGTGAGGGTGGAAAGGGAGGGGAGGGGCGAAGGAAAGAAATAAATGGGGAGAGGAGAAAGGGATCTGAATGTTTAAAGTGGTGGGAGGAATAAGTTAGTATTTGATTAGGTTTTATTTAAAATTTTAGAAGGAAATTTTGGGCTCTTCTAGTTTTTAATTTTTTTAAATTTTTTTTCGGGGGGGGAGGGGGGAGATTTTGGGGTTTTGTTCTAAATGGAAGAGAGGAAAGTTTTTAAATTTTTACTTGGTTAGTGGAAGTTTAAGATTTTTTTTTGGTTTTCCTTTTTTGTTTTCTTTACAATAGTACTATACGTTTGATTTTCGTCTTTTTTACAAATTATATTATTAATAGTAACAAATTTTCTCTAATAAAATAAGAATAAATATGTACTTTACTTTAAGTTAATGGAAAAGGTTAACTATTTTATTTGAAATAAATATTATTTCAAAATATGTATTCCTTTTCAACTTTTTTGGTCCTTCATGATATCGTTAATTAAATTACCTTTTCTTCTATTTTAATAAATTTTTAACTTATAGTGTTTAGTTAAATTTGTGACTATTCTTAATTTAAATTTATATTTTCAAATCACACTAAAACATATTAATTCAAAAATATAATAAAATGGATTTGAATTTAAATAATTTTCTCTATTTCTAAGGTAAGGATAGAATCTCTACTCTTCTTAGACTACACTAGGTATGTTGTTGTATATGAATTTAAAATGATTTATATGAAATAAATTATCAAGTTTAAAATATAAAATTATAATATAAAATAAAATTATCAATATCAGAAAATCTATATATATAGAATCCGAGAGGAAATATAATATCGTGATGATAAGTGTTAGTTACTATAAATTCAAGTCTGAAAATTATTTTAAGATAGAAATTTCAAATAAAAAATGTCAATTCAATTTTTCTTATATTAATAATGTGAATTCAAATTCATATTAAAGTGCTCTATTATAGTGGAGTCATACTTCCATAACATTCAATTATTTTAGTTTGATTTTAAAAAAGAGTATGAATTTGAATTACTATTTTCAGTTTAAAAGACGTATGAAAAAATATAGCCAATTCGAATGGTGTCATATAACTTAAGATAGAGGGAATAAAAAAATGTGTATAATTTTTTTAAAAATTGTGAAACTCAAATAAACTACACACTTTAGTTTAAACTCATGCGCATAAAAAAGTTGACAGTAGGTGGAAGAGACATTTTGAATTGTGGATATTTAAATATTAAAATAAAAATTACTTAACCAATATCATTAAATAATATTAATATCAAGTATTTGTTTGATGCTTAATGACACTTAATATCAAGTAATTTACTGCCTCAGAAAATATATATATATATATATATATATATACTTTAAATAAAAAATTTAAAAATATTTAACCAACACTACTCAAAATAAATAAATTTATAAATCAATGGTGGACCCATGCTAATTTGAAACTTGCATGTACGGTTCTATAAATTGAATCAAGTCGAATAGTAAAATCTTTAATTATACTGAATTTTTGAAAATATTATCTCAATAAATCATGTCCAAGTTAAATAAAAAATTTTAAAACACTTAGATAAGCTAAAATATAAATTAGAATAATTGAAAGTTTTTCGAAATTTCACATGATCAAGTATGTATTTAAGTTGTATTTAAAGACTTGCAAGCTGTAACAATAAATTAACTCAAACGATCAATACATTAGGTCGACAAATACATTATTATAATGAAAGATGTTTAATTTGAGTCAAACTAACATTTTTGGAAGCTCTTGTTCATGATGAAGCTTCAGTGAGACTTAGCGAAGTTATATTTAAGTTTGATATAATTAATTAATTAACATTAAGTAGATACAATCACCTGTTTATTTATATTATATTTGAAATTGGCAAGCAGTCATTTAAAATTAAATCGACTTGAATGATCCATAACTCTAAATATACAAGATTAGTATTGCTGCAACAAATTTCAACTCGAAATAAAAAATAATTATAGCTAAAAAAATTATTACAATAATAATACTAAATTATTTTTTCATGAAACTTATTACTATATATTACTATACAGTTATTATTAATTCAATTATTGCCATAATTGTTTTGATATCCAAACAAAAATATTTATTTCGTTGCAATCTTTTATTTTAAATAATACTTTTCATGACTAAAGGGTCATTATTGCTACAAGAAGTTTCAACACATGGCAAAAGTTAATAATTTTATCCACGAACTTCGTCGTATAAAAAAAATATATGACTTTATCGCTTAAGGCTTGTTTGAAAAATTACCCTAAAAATTGAATTTGGTGTAATTGAGTGTAATTACACTGTTTGACATGTTTAGGTGACTAGATTACTTGATTAGCAGATAATTGCGCGTAATTGGCATGGGATAATTACACTCTTCAATTTTCATGGAGGATATGTGAATTGTAGATAATTAAATGGTATAATTACAAGGTTAATTTTAAATTTTATCTTTCTATTTTTATTTTAATTTATGTTCATTTTTATTACTTTTGATTTCCATTATTTTAAATTTTATTTTTATTATTATACTACTTTTTAAAAATATATGTTTTATTTTACAGTATTTATATTTCATTTCCTTATTTCTCATTTCTCAACATTTACTTCTTCTGACGAAGTTATGAAATTGTTCATATTATTTATTATTTATTTTCATTTAGTATAATTGTGTTACTATTATAATTTTTAGATTAAAGTAGAATTCATTGTCAAATAAGATTATACACTTACGTTTTTCTATTTTTTTTGAATTATATTTATGTACATTATGTTAAAATTTTACGTAAGTGTTTTATGTTAACTTTTTTCAGTTTGAAGATTGAACTTATATTATATGTTTTGGTTCTAATTTATTTGCTTAGTATTATTGACTTGATATTTCACATTGTTTTAGTAAATAGAATTTATAGATTATCTTTTTGTCAGATGTTTGATAATTTATTACATTATATTTATAATATTAATATTTTTGTCAAACATGCATTTCATGATCTTAAAAATTATGTACTTTTATTTTTTATGATTAATCTATTAAAATTTATTAATTTAAAAATATATATTAGTTTTTTTATATAATATTAGTTAAATATATATATTAGTTTGTTAATTAATATTATTTTATAAGATAATATATATCTTAAATACCTAAGTTAATATCCTTTAAAATTTCACTTATTTTTAAATATTAGTGATTTTTAATTTTTGATAATTAACTTTTATTTGAAAAATTTATTATAACCATGTGATTATGCTTGTGCAACTAAATAATACACTTGCAATTATACTGTGATAAACAAATATGTCGGCTTAATTACTAGGCTGCTACTTACACCAATTCAAATTATTAGGTAACTTTCCAAACAAACCCTTAGTTATTACAACAATTTCTTTTATAACTTGAAGCAAAACAATTTATTTAGCTACAATATATAATTTAAAATATTTTGTGGCTAGAAGGTTATCAATTATATTAAGTCGATTTTCCATAATTTCTTAATATTCAAAATAAAAAATTATTTATTTCACTGCTTTTTTTGTTTTAAATATCACTTTTCATGATTAAAAGGTCATCATTGCTACAACAAGTTCCAACAGATGGTAACAACTAATAATTTTAGCCACGAAACTTTATCATATCAAAAAACTTATGACTATATTATTTAGCTATTGCAATAATTTCTTTTATAACTTGAAGTAAAAAAGATTTATTTAGCTACAATATTTTATTTCAAATTATTATTGTGGCTAAAAGGTTATTAATTACAACAATAAATTTTAATTGCTAGCAAAAAATAATAGTTAGCTACTAGTTTTTATTATAGCAAAAAAGACATGGCTATATCATTTAACTATTGCCACAATTTTTTATAACTTAAAGCAAAATATTTAATTTAGCTACAATATTTTATTTGAAATAGTTTATTATGACTAAAAAGTTACTATTGCTACAATAATTTTTTGTGTCACAAAAACTTATGACTAGCTACAAAATTTTACTATGGCAACAAAGTTGTAGCTATTTAGACAATTATTGTCACGATTGTTAGTAATTGTAGCAAGAATGAGAAATTAGCTTTATTAGTTTAATTTTTGTCGCTAAGAGATATTACGAATATATAAATAGCTATAGAATTTAAATTTTTGTAACTATTATTAGGTAATAGCTATGATTTTTAAATTCATAACTTAGTAGTGCCTCTTATTTCTTTGTTCAAATAATTCAAAAAGTGTTGTTTTATGAGAATTTTAACGTTAATTTTAATATTTGTTTAATGCCTAATTCTTGATTCTAACAGCCTCTTTAAGTCAACAATGTGGGAGTTTTCTTTTTTGCTACCTTTATGTGTTATTACTCCCGTCTGCTGAATGCTGCATGGTGCAGCAATTATTTTCTTTCCATTAACATGGCACTATTTCACGAGTGAACGGCTGTTTCCTTTCAGCATTCATCTTCCGATCCACTTATTTGTAACTCTTCTGTCTTTAATCACAATAGTTAGTGGGGGTAGAATGTAGACATAAGTTTCATATAACTTTTGTAACCTTCATTCTTTATTTCTCCATTACCCTATTTTTTATGTGGTGTAACTCATGTAACTCTTGTAACTTAAAAGCCATTGATATTCCATCTTTACTATACCATTTATTCTTCCTATTCATTGCATGGAAGAGTTCTTCACCTATAAATAGAGGTGGTCTTGCATGGTTTTGATACACACAAGATAATAGAGAGTTCACAAAAGTTAGTAAAAAGAAGAGTTTATTAATTGAAGGGAGGTGTTCTTTTTTGTGGAGCTTTGAACTCAACTCTAGTTCAGAGTTGTTGAGTTGTTCTTTGAGAAGGCTGTTGTATCCTGGAGGGGACAGGTCAAGAAGATTACTGCTGGACCGATGAAATACTTTGCTGCAGTGGGCTTCAATCTCCTTAAACAGAGCGAGACATCCGCGCGAAGAAGAAGACATTCTTTTTTTTTTTTTTTCTACACTTGTAATTTTCAGTTGTAATTTTATTGTAATTTCACCAACAAAAATTATACTACTTCCCCACTTAGAATGCCAAGTCGAAATAATTGCAAGTGCATGGTATATATTATATATTTATTTTGATATTTTTTGTCTCTTTTTGTAGCAAAATTGATTGTTATATGTACATAACAATATTTGATGTTTATTTGATTGTTATAGACAGTAAATTATTCAGGAGTTTTTAAACTATTTTTTAATATTGTAAAAGATAAGAATACTATTTAAATTATAAATCGGAAGAAAATGCATATTTTACTTATTAAAAATTAAAGAAATTTAAGCTTTATCAGTATATTCATAACAAAAAGTACAAAGATTTGAACTCTAAGACACATGCTAAGAAATTGAAATCTATGAAATATCATTTAATTGTTTGTACGTATTATTCAAATCTTAAATTAAACTTTATACGAAAATGTTTTATCAAATAAAATAAAAATATATGTGCAGACGATCTTTTAACGGAATAAATCTTTACTGCGAAGAGTTAGATAAAATTATTGTCACGTAATTAATTGGTCAGAGATTTTCTTGAGCTATAAAAATCACCTCTTATAAAAATACAGGACAAGACTATATGCAATAAACTTTTATGATTCAACCATTCATCAAACTACACATAGTGAAACATAGCATACACATTCACTAAACCTTGTGATTCAATCCTTCCTCGAGATAACTGTACTTCGTTCTAACTGTAGATAAATAATAAGATAAATGATATTTACATCACTAGATCACTTTATTTTAAGGAAAGTCGAAATGACACCCTTCTTTGAAAAATTATACTTATAGATAGGCTAATTTTTATTCTTATAGTGTATATTACAACTATGGCTGTCAAGCGAGCTGGGTCGGGCCAACCTGAAATTGGCCCGTTAAAATTAATCGAGTTGTGGGCCGGGTCAGGTTCAGGTTAGTTTTAAGTGTGCCGGTCCGGTCCGGGCTCAACAGTAAAAATTTCAAAAACCATCCTAACCCGGCCCACTTAACCCAACCCGGTCAAACCCACCTAAACCCGGTTAAAAATCCGGTCAAGCCCGGTTAAAAATTTAAAAAATAACTTTTTTTCAATATATACCCACCTATATACATTTTAAATACGTTAAACAATATATATACACTATATATATAGTATATACTACATTAGAATTTAAAAAATATATACACATATACACAATTACACATATATATGCACCATTCAATATATACGACTATACGTACTACTTTAAATAAAACATATACTACAACATATGTATACTACAATATATATAAGTGTGTATATATATATATATATATATATATATATATATATTATAGAGTTATATACTAATTCATAAAATATATACGCATGTATACATTAAATATGCACGTCTATAGAAGATATATACACAAATATACGCACCATTCAATATATATGTACTACTTTAAGTAAAACTTATACACAATATATGTATATACTACAATATATATATATATATATATATT
>NW_025847512.1:0-3269 GCF_002878395.1 Capsicum annuum | reverse complement strand
TGTAAGACTTATATTAATTTTCTAGGAATAACTTTAGGAAATGGAAAAGTAAAACTCCAACCAACATTGCAAAGAAGGTATTAGAAATGCCAGATAAATTAGAAAAGACAAAAGATTTACAAAAATTTCTAGGATTAGTAAATTATGCAAGAAATTTTATTCAAGACTTAGGAAAAATAGCAGGACCATTATACGCAAAGACAGGTAGTAAAGGGCAGAAAAATTTCAATATAGAAGACATTAAATTAATCCAAAAAATAAAAGAAAAAATTAAAAATATTCCAGATCTAAAAATTCCATTAGAATCAAATTATTTAATCATTCAAACAGATGGAAGTGATTTAGGATGGGGAGCTATCTTAAAAACACGACCTAATAAATACAGTAATAAAAATGAAGAACAAATATGTGGATATCAGAGTGGGGCATATAAAGAAAAAGGAAACATGAGTGCTATAGACCTAGAAGTAATAGCTATAATATACGGGTTAAATAGTTTCAAATTATATATTCTAAATAAAGAAGAAATTTTAGTTAGAACAGATTGTGAAGCTATAGTTAAATTTCATCAAAAAATAAATGATAAAACTAGTAGTAGAAGAAGATGGCTAAATTTTACAGACACCATATCTGTTTACAAGAATATAGTATTTGAACATATAAAAGGTAAAGAAAACGAATTAGCAGACCAGTTAAGTAGACTACAATTGGGAATAAATAAATAAGTTTAATCTCACTCATTTGTTTTCAGCATGAAACCAACAGGACAACCTCCTGCAGACAAAGGCAAAGGTGTAGCTTCGTCTTCAGAGTCGTATCAACAGACAATGTTAGGTAATTTAAATTTTAGACCACTAGAATCTTTAGAGACAATGCAAAGAATTCACTTCGGACCATTTAATTTAATTGCTTACCCTGAGAGTAACATATCTTTTCGAGTAAGACCAGATTACATTTTAGATAGACCCCAAAGGTGTTTAGTAGATAACCTTTGGATCTCTTATAATAAACAAAACCGTAATCATTTTATGGCATCCATGAACTCTTTGTGCCATTACATGGCAGAAAAGAGTAGGCCTAGGTTTAAATACTATGTAGTCATTCATGGAAAAACTAACGGAATTTTTCAAACATGGTTAGAAGTGTTAAATTCAATACAAGGTTTTAAAGCCCCTCTTTTTAAAGGTTTTAATGATTTTACCGAAGCCACCAATCATGCTAGAGGATATTTAGGACCAAACTACTATATATCTCCTTCACTCAGACAAAATCCAGATCAAATACCTCAGTATAATTTGCAAAAAGAGACTGGAAAGATTATTTTCTGCAACCATTGTTTTTCAATGACGGAGAATTTCAAGAAACTAAATACCCAGAAAGAATCACTCCTCGTGGAAAATGCTAGATTAATAAAGCAGATACAATTATTAGAAGCAAGACTCAACCAGCAGACAAATGTAAGCAAGACGGATGCAAAAACACAGACTCAGACTCAGAGTTCTCCATCTCCTCAAAAAATAGATGAGAAGGGTGTGCATTTCCCATTAAATGCTCAGAAATCCACTGTACCGGATGTTGGTATAGCTAGTCCGGTTCAAACGGTGACCGGTAAAGACAAATCAAACCTGTTAATGGCTGTCACTTTGCCAAAAAGTGAAGATGAAGGGTGTTCTTCATCAAAAAATAAGTTAACAAGATCAGGAAATAAGATTTTAAAGAAGACTTTAATATCTAAAAGAAAAAATGAAACAATAGAGACTATAATTAAACAGACTTTAGACAGATTCTTCAGCAACCAGACACAAGATAAACATATGAATGGACAACCAGACGGACAGCCCACTAATTTAGATAGAACTGTCCCAGAGATAAATAATACAGATAATAATTCAGCAAGATCAGATGAAGAAGATAGTATTGCACACTTCCAGGACGCTCAGGATCCATATGATGACGATGACTCAGGAATGAGCTTCGACTCAATTGACCTGCACAACTTGGATAGATAAGACAATATACAATTTGTATTATTAGCTAGTATAGTCAGGTGGGGATGCCCACTTTATGTCTTGTAATAATCAGGGTGGTCAGAGTGCTTCCTTTATCACTACTTTCCAAAAGAAAGAAAAACTGTTGAAGCACGCGTCAAAATAAGTCTGAAAGAAGAATTAATAATGCATGTGACAATGGGGCCCAAAAGAGTACCCGACTTGCATTATTAAAGATTCTTTCTTATCTCTTATCTTTAAGTGTCGGCCACATGTGTTTAGGCAACGTAGTAATCCTTAGAACCACTACTTTATCTAGTTTTTGCCTATAAAAGGCGTACATTTCTTAGAAGGAAGGTAGAGTGAAATCAACCAACTTCAAAACCTACTTGAAATGTTTAAACCCTTCCTTCCAAAAAACTTATCCAAGCCAGTCTTTCTTGTATAAACTTTGTATCATTGTGATTTAAATAAAAGTTCAAAGTTTTCTATTCGATCTTAAGGGGGTTCCCGAAAGGGAAACCTCCCTCCTAGTTACTTCATGTAAGTTCTTATTTACATATTTTCTCCACAAAAAATATTTATACTCATGTTCTTATATCCATGTTTAAAGTTATTCTACATATTTTTGTAAATCATGTAAATTAAATTATCTATAAAATTCTTACCCTTTGTATATGGTTAGCCTCTTAATTTCTTAATAACAACGATGGATTAACCTGTAAATTCCTAGGAATTCTGGCCTTGATAGTCCAACAGGTCTGCAAAATAGACAAAGGACGAGTGTTAGCTGTCAGACAAAAATTTTTCGGGGTGTGGTTACAGAAGTGAGATGTTAAGAACATAGATTAAGAGGAAGAGATGAACAGGGTAAAGTAAAAAAAAAAACTCTGGGGAAAATATAAACTATAAGAATCATAAACATGAAGAAACAGTAGGAAAGAGGGAGTACTGAGTAGGTTTTACAAACTGATATACTAAAAAATCAATCATTATTCACTGAAATATACCCTCGTTTATTATCTTTGTGAAATATAATATTATTGAAATATATAATATTATTGAAATATAGTATTATTGAAATATATTTTGACTGAATACCAAAATATCATCTACATATACTAATATGAAATGTTTATATTCTCCAAATATGTTATCCATCTTTCGTTGAAAAATGGGTGGAGCTATCTTTAACCCAAACGGCATAACTAACCATTCAAAATGTCCACCTGGACATGTGAATGTCGTCCATTCTATGCTGTCTGGGTGCATTTTGACTTG
>NW_025847511.1:0-1854 GCF_002878395.1 Capsicum annuum | reverse complement strand
AAAAGGCTAGGAGTCTAAAAAAGAAAAGTCTATACAATAAAAACTTACAATTCTAACAATTTTACGTAAATAATTTAATATCTTGTCTTCTTCCATTAGTGTCGTATCTGTTGCTTCTTATCTTATCTTTCCAGCTGGCATGTCCATCTTCTTGATCTTTATTCTAGGTGTACTTCTGGAATAATGTTATCTTCTCCATTACATCTTGAACATTGATGATCTGGATATTTGTGTCCAATTATTTTACAATATCTTGTCAGTAATCCGTCTGAAATAAATCCTTTTTTAATTGCTCTTGTGGTAGATTGTTTTTCTTGGTTAAGTAATGTCATTATCTATTGCCTAACATCTTTCATATCTGTTTGTCGTAGTTCTTTTGAATTTGAATAAATCATTTGCTGGTCTCTTTAATAATAGCTCCATATTGGGTTTCCATTAGTATAATTATTTGCTAATTCTTGTATAATCGTAGCTAGTCCAATGAGTCGTTTATTTGCGTAGAAATCGGGTATCTCAATTTTGGGTATCTCCTAATGCTGTGTAATATCCTCTGGTATGATCATATTTCTGGTTAGTCCTATTTTTACAACTTGTATAACTGATTTTATTTCGTCGTATAATATCTCTGCTGGTGCAGTATAACACTTTATGTAAAATAGATTTCCTTTCGTTATCCTTTTGTAGGTGGTGAATATCTTATGTAATTCTTCCATGGCTATTAGTTCTTCTCCGTCTTGGGTGTATATGGTGTTTAATAATCCATAGTCAAAACAAGTTTTTGCTAGGCTTGGGTTGGTTTTGGGTAGTGTAATTAGCTTGTTATATCCTTGTAATTTTTGGGTTATATAGTTTGTGTTTGGTTCTTTGATATTTGTAGCTCTGGGGTTAAGGTTTAGAAAAGTTTGTACTCTATAGATATTTTCTATGTATTTTTGGGTTGTATAGTTGTAAATTTCTTTATCTTGGTTCAGGCTATCTCGGTATGTGGTGAATCTTTAATTAGTAATTATTCAGAATAAACAAGTCTAAATAAAACAAAAGAAAACCCACAAAGATTAGCCTACCTAATTACATTAATATCTAGTATTGAAGCAAAATTAATAATCCATTTAAAATCTAGGAGAATGAGACACATACCACCTAATTATGATAAAATTAGATTTAGATATCCACCAAGATATTATAAATATGGTTTAAATGAATAAAGTGCAAAAATACAAAGAATTAAAACAAATTATTTCTGAAAAACGTAAGGAATTAAAAATAAGAATAGAAAGACTACATTATAATATATTTGCCGGAGTTAGTGAAAATCAATAAATACACAAAAAGATGAAATATCAAATTAGAATCACAAATAGACAGTTTAAAATATATATATCAACATGAACTATTCACAATAAAATGAACAAAGAAGAATTTATAATAGATGAAAAAATATATGAAAATCACGAAGGATTAAAAATAAAATAGTATTTTCTAATCTAGGAAGAAGATATAAGAAAATAGGTGAACATTTATAGCTAATGTTAGAAAAAGAAGAATTAAAATTAGAAGATAAATTGACAGCAATGAGAAGAATAGAAAGAGAAAATGAAGAAATAGTTAGGAAAAAAGAAATAGAAAAAATAAAACAACAAACTACAGAAGAAATACGAAAAATAGAAGAAACTAAAAATAGTAGGATTGCTGAATTAGAAAAAGAACTACAAATGTTAAAAGATCTGTATGAACAAAGACAAAAGGAAAAAGAAGAAAAAGATAGTGAACAAAAATTACTGAACGAGATAAATCAATTTAAGGAAAAATTGGAAATAAAAAACAAAGAATTAGAAATAAATAATATAGACGTTG
>NW_025847510.1:0-3626 GCF_002878395.1 Capsicum annuum | reverse complement strand
TTCCATAGCTATTTGATGATTCATAGCTTTTCCTTGAAAATATACCTGTTTTTATTAAATAATTTAAAAGTTTTGTGTACAAGAGAGGTTTTGCTTCAACTCATGAAGACTTGCCCTTTATCTGAGTGAATGCTCGTATATTTATATCCTAAAGAATGAAAGACGTAAACTCTATACTCTCCCTAATTTTTTACATGTATCTTTCCTAATAATTCATATGTTACAAAAAAGTCAAAAAGGCTAGGCTATAAAGTTAGCTACCCTAAAACGAAAACAAGACTTATCTATACAAAAGTTTTATAAAACTAATAATTTACGTATAAGAGTTAAAGGCTATACAATATGTCGCTTTCTAGTCATTTATTAACTTGTCTTATTCTATTATTGCTCTGTTACTGTCTTCTTTTTATCTTCTTTTTGTCTTATCTGCTGTTTTTTTATCTTCCTGCTATTGTAGCATCACATCTGGAATAAAGTTGTGTCTGCTACTACATCTGTTGTATATGTGGTCATCGTATTTTTGGCCAACTTGTTTACAGAATTGATCCATAGCTTCTTCTGAAATAACTCCTTTCGTAATAGATTTTGTGACTGGTAACTCTTCTGGTTTTAGAATCGTCATGACCCATTTTCTTATCTCTTCTCTGTCATTTTCTCTAATATTTTTACAAGTAGAGTAAACCAATAATTGATTTCTGTTATAGTAAATCCAAACTGGGTTTTGATTTATATAATTATTTGCTAACTCAGTCAATATACTGCTAAGTCCAATAACTTTCTTGTTTTGGTAGAAGTCCAGTATCTGATTTTTGGTTATCTCTTCTTGTTCGCATATTTCTTCAGGGATTATATAATCTTGTGTCATTCCTATCTTGACAACAGTAATTGTCTGTTTTATTTCATCAAACAATATTTCTGTGGTGCTGAGTAGAAACGAACATAGAATAACTATCCTTTCGTAATCCTCTTATAATCCATAAATCCTTTGTAAATATCTGAAATTCTTGTTAAATCTTCTCCAGTATTTGTGTAGACTGTACATAATAGTCCATAACAGTAACATGAAGTAGTTAAGTTTGCACTGGTGCTAGGCAAAGCAATAAGTTTGTTATAGTTCTGACATTTTTGTGTAATATATCATTGGTGTTGTTTTGCTAAATCTTTACTCTGGATAGGTTTTGTGTTTAACAATTTTTGTAAAGTATAAATATTATCAATATATGTACGAGTGATATGGTTATAAGTCTGCTTTTGTTGATTGAGTGACTCGGAATATGTGTATATCTGGAGAGGTATAGATGACTTTGATTTTTATATATTTGGTGTATATGGTTTTGAGAATATCTGGTTGAGGTTATAATTCTTTTTCTCTGGTGGTTCAGGTTTATTTTGAGTGACTATATTCTTTCCATTGGATACATCACCTGCGCCTGCAGCTGTAACTGTAATTTCGTCAGTAATTTGAGTTTTTAGGTGTTTCTCATCGTCAGCTTCTAGGTCTAGTTTTTTAATGTGTTCTTCCTGCACAGTATCTTTGCTAATAGCTTTTTCTTGTTTTTTATAGTGCTCAATCTGTACTTTTACATTTGTAACTTCAGTAGTTAATGTGATAACTCTTTCTTATAATAACTTCATTTGTTCAAACACTTGTAATATTAAGTCTGTTTGGGTATCTTTGACATCAGCTTCTTCCATTGGTAAATCAGTTTGAGTAGCTTTGTCTTGATATGTAATCTGCAATAACATTCTTGTCAATCTTGATTACTTCAATCGTAAATGTAAAATTTAATATATTCAATACTAATCTCTGAATTTCCTCGTCGTAACTGAGTTTTGTATTTTTCTTGTTAACCACCATCGAACTTGGGTATTATCTGTCCTTACAATAAATTTATTATATACAATATATGGTTCAAATGCTAATAAACATTTATATAATGAACATAATTCTTTTCTATTTATTTCTCATTTTATTTCTATTTCATTAAACGTACCTGAGTAGTATCTGCAATGACGTTCTAATATTTCTTCTTCATATCTATATTTAAATACTCCTCCATAACTACATTCACTAGCATCTGGTTCTATATATATAATTTTTTTATTTTTGTCTGGTATTGTAATTTTGGTAACTCTTTACAAATTATTTTTATTTTCTGAACTTATTTTTTGTCTTCTTCGTTGTAATTATATTCTATATTCTTTTTTAATTTTTTCTATAAAGGCTTTAGATTTTCTGCTAATTTTGGTATATATTCCCTTACTTGGTTTACTAATCCTAAAAATGATTGTAATTTCTTTTTTATATCTAATTCTTCTTTTGAACGTATTATTTTTTGTACTATATGTTGTTGCATTTTTACTCCACTTTTATCTATTGTATTCCTAAAAACTCTATTTGGTTTTTCATTATTTCGGCTTTCTTTTCACTTAAACTTATTCCCAATTTTTCTATTATATCTGTAAATTATTCTAATAATTTTAAATCTTCCTCTTTAGTTTTTGTGTATAGTAGTATATCATCTATGTATACTATACAATTAGGTAATTGTTTAGAATAACTATCCATAAAGTGTTGATAACTACCTGGTGCATTTTTATATCCAAATGGTAATACATTCCATTCATAAAATCCTTGTGGTACCGTAAATGCGGTTAATTTCTTAGAATTTTCATCTAACTTTAAGTGGTAAAATCCTGATTTACAGTCAAATTTACTAAAGTAATTATATCCTTGTATTTGTCTTATTTTTAATATCTTATTTGGTATTGGGTAATTATATGTCATGGTTTTTGCATTTAAATTTCTATAATCAATAACCATTCTACTTTTTTTTTTCTTTTTTTGTTCACTATGTTTATTTACTATAAATGTTGGACTATTATGTTTACTATTACTTTTTTGTATATATTTTTTTTCTAATAATTCATCTATATGTATTTTAAATTCTTGTAAATCGTCAAAATTATATGTTAATGGTTTTTGAGTTATTATGCTATTTTTATCTACTAATTCAATTTTTATAATAGTTTTATGTTTTTTCCATCCTTTTAATGGATCTTTACTGTATAGTTGTCTTGATTTTTTCTTTATTATTTCTACCTTATCTATTGAAAATATAGTTATTTCTTTTTTATTTATTGAAAATACAACTAGTTCTACTATGTCTTCTGTATTTTTTATATTTTCTAAATTTTGTGTAATTTTTTCGCTTCCTTTTATCCAATTAGTTTTCTTTCTTATTTTATTAATAACTCTTTTTGCTCTTACTTTTTGTTTACATGGTGTTGTAAACCACCAATCTGTTTTAGTTATTATATGTGGGTATGATTTATCTAAAAATGGCATTCCTAAATGCATATCTTTTGATGTTAGTTCATAATTATAGATTTCTTCTATTGTTATTATTTTATCCCATATCTGTATTTTTACACTTTTAGCTTTATATGTAATTAGACTTCCTTCATTATTAAATCTTTTGACTACTATTGGTGTTTTTAATTTATCTCATTTACTTTCTGGTAAACAGTTGTATCTACATAAGTTTGTTTCTGCTCCTGTATCTATCATAGGTGTATAATACCTATTATAATATCCTTCTACTATTATTTTTACAAGTACATAT
>NW_025847509.1:686-1065 GCF_002878395.1 Capsicum annuum | reverse complement strand
AATTAGGATGGATTGAACCTGTTTTGCCTTTCAAAGTGGATCCGAATGCAAGTGGGTTTGATCCTAATGTAAGGTGTGAGTACCATTCCAACGTCCAAGGTCACAGTACCAAAAACTGTTGGAGTCTGAAGAGAGCCATTGAAAAGTTAATCGAAAGTAAGGCAATCGTAATACAAAAAGAAGAAGCACCGAATGTCACCTACAATCCACTTCCTAATCACAGTAACACACACGTCGTGGGGATGATTTTTAACGATAGAGATTGCAGGACAACAAGCCAAGCAATGATAGAAATAGGCGCCTTGAAGGAAAACCAGGAAGAAACACTGAAGTATATGCAAAGAGAACCACTGATCGTGAAAGGAGCGAGTTCCATTAT
>NW_025847509.1:0-586 GCF_002878395.1 Capsicum annuum | reverse complement strand
TCCATTATAAGACCCCGAGATTCAGAAAAGATGGTATTGTATGTTCCTGCAATGCTAAAGGGAATAGCACAAGATGGGCCAAAACTATATGTTTCGAGTGGTCCCGCAGGGTTCGACCGACAGCACAACAACATGAGAAAGATAACAGAACCCATTGTCATAAGACAAGCAGCACAGCTCCCAGTGACAAGCTTGAAAACCATCCCATGAAACTACAACAAAACCAGGATGATGTACAAAGGAAAAGAGGTCATGGAAGAGACAAACAAAACAGGGGGTTTGACTCGATCGGGAAGATGCTATGTTCCGAAAGAGTTAAGGAGACCAAAACAGTTTAAAGATAGTCAAGGGCCAATGAAAACACCTGTCACAAACGAAGAGGCCGAGGAATTTCTGAAGAAAATAAAAACCCAAGACTATTCCATTGTCGATCAATTGAGGAAAACCCCGGCTCAAATATCATTATTATCCCTGCTGCTACATTCTAAAGAACATTGTCAGGTGTTGATTAAGTTGTTGAACGAAGCATACGTCCCGAAGGAAACTACGGTATGTCAAATAGAAAGGATGGTTCGTAGAATATTTG
>NW_025847508.1:0-1329 GCF_002878395.1 Capsicum annuum | reverse complement strand
CGATGCAACACGAGGACTTCCAAGGGGGTCACCCATCCTAGTACTACTCTCGTTCAAGCACGCTTAACTTCGAAGTTCTGATGGGATCCGCTGCGTTAGTGCTGGTATGATCGCATCCGTCATACCCAGCACTCCAAATTTTATTATGCCTCTTTCTCCTGCGCCGCCAGTCACACACCGCACGCGCGCCCCTGCGCCTTGCCCCTTTCTCATTCCGCCAAGAGGAAAAACAAAAAGATTCGTCGATCGAACGGGCAATATTAAACCTAATTTTTAAGGCAAAAGAAAAAAGGGATGCAACACGAGGACTTCCCAAGGGGTCCCATCCTATACTACTCTCGCCCAAGCACGCTTAACTTCGGAGTTCTGATGGGATTCGGTGCGTTAGTGCTTGTATGATCGCATCCGTCATTCCCAGCACTCCAAATTCTATTATGCTTCATCTCCTCCGTCGCCCGTCACACCCCGGACGCACGCCCCTGCGCCTTTCCCCCTTTCTCATTTCCGCCAAAGGAAAAAGAAAAAGATTCGCCGATCGAACCGGCAAAATTAAACCGAATTTTAAAGGAAAAAAAAAATGGATGCATCACGAGGACTTCCCAGGGGGTCACCCATCCTAGTACTACTCTCGCCGAAACACGCTTAACTTCGAAGTTCTGATGGGATCCGCTGCGTTAGTGCTGGTATGATCGCATCCGTCATACCCAGCACTCCAAATTTTATTATGCCTCTTTCTCCTGCGCCGCCAGTCACACACCGCACGCGCGCCCCTGCGCCTTGCCCCTTTCTCATTCCGCCAAGAGGAAAAACAAAAAGATTCGTCGATCGAATGGGCAATATTAAACCTAATTTTTAAGGCAAAAAAAAAAGGGATGCAACACGAGGACTTCCCAAGGGGTCCCATCCTAGTACTACTCTCGCCCAAGCACGCTTAACTTCGGAGTTCTGATGGGATTCGGTGCGTGAGTGCTTGTATGATCGCATCCGTTATTCCCAGCACTCCAACTTCTATTATGCTTCATCTCCTCCGCCGCCCGTCACACCCCGCACGCGCGCCCCTGCGCCTTGCCCCCTTTCTCGTTTCCGCCAAGAGGAAAAATGAAAAGATTCGCCGATCGAACCGGCAAAATTAAACCGAATTTTAAAGAAAAAAAAAGGGATGCAACACAAGGACTTCCCAGGGGGTCACCCATCCTAGTACTACTCTTGTCCAAGCACGCATAACTTCGTAGTTCTGATGGGATCCGGTGCGTTAGTGCTGGTATGATCGTATCCGTCATTTCCAGCCCTCCAAATTCTATTATGCTTCATCTCCTCCGCCGCCCGTCA
>NW_025847507.1:194-1261 GCF_002878395.1 Capsicum annuum | reverse complement strand
GAACAGAGAAGCTCGCATATGGTTAAGAATAGTCAATTCCTGCTTGATTCCTTGGACACAATACACTAAGGTCACGCGTGATCGAGTTTGCTTCGTATATGCTCTAATGATGAATGTTCCCATCAACATTGGTGCAGTTATACGAACGTCGATGTGAAAAGCAAGGGTGCACAAAAGGTCCCATTTCAGTTTCGGCAATTTGTTGACTACAATTTTAAGGAAAGAGCATATTGAGGAGGAGACAACAGACAATAAGTTGCCACATAACCCGAAGAAGGTAGATCTCACGAAAATCAAAGATCCAAAATCTGGTCAAGTCATCGACCTGACCACTACTGAGAGACATGCTCGAGATGAGAGTTTTTTTTGCCATCTGTATGGCATGACTAGGTTCACTATGATGAATAGGGGTCGTGTGCCGACTGATGCAGAGCTTCGATAGTTGGACTATGACTACCCTCTTAATGAGCATGCTCGGGCCATGTGTGGAGTGGGGGTAAATTTTGAAGAACCTCTAGATAATGATGTGCCGACAGACAATGATCACCAGCTGCTAGACTCTGATGTGGAGGACAACTCTGATGATAAAGACTCTGATGATGATTCTGACGCAGGGGGTATGACCCCGGATGTAGAGGAGGAGTCTGACTAACCAGGTTTTTGCTTATTTATTTAGACTCAGGGCAGTGTGTTCCTTCTTAGTGTGGGGTGTTGCGCTGCGTACTGCTTGCCCGTATTTATTCTATAGTCGTTTTGATTTAGTCATAGTTAGTTAGTTATAATTAGTCAGATTTTTGCATGAAATTGTTCTTATAGATGGCATGGCATTATAACAGGAATTTGTGCTGAATCACTACTATTGAAACATTTAGGCTCTAAGTTGTGACTCATTCTATGATAATTGCTTGTGGTTTAATTTATTTATCTATTGGGTCAAGAATCTATAATGCTCCTAATTAAGTTGACCATGTGTCATGTGTGTGTAAGGTTATTGTATATTCTTTGTTGCGACTGATGCTAGAACTTGCCTAGTGTGTGTGTGAAGCGAAATAAAGATTGTGAGTTTA
>NW_025847507.1:0-94 GCF_002878395.1 Capsicum annuum | reverse complement strand
GAAATAAAGATTGTGAGTTTAGGAGATGATTTAGGCATTTCTTTGGTAGCCCTGATTTTGTTTATCTTCTTTTTACCTTCCTTTGTACATTGTC
>NW_025847506.1:1546-2194 GCF_002878395.1 Capsicum annuum | reverse complement strand
GTCTTGGGTTTTCATTTTCTTCAGAAATTCCTCGGCCTTTTCATTTGCGACAGGTGTTTTCATTGGCCCTTGACTATCTTTAAACTGTTTTGGTCTCCTTAATTCTTCTGGAACATAGCATCTTCCCAATCGAGTCAAATCCCCTGTTTCGTTTGTTTCTTCCATGACCTCTTTTCCTTTGTACATCACCGTGGTTTTGTTGTAGTTCCATGGGATGGTTTTCAAGCTTGTCACTGGGAGCTGTGCTGCGTGTCTTATAACAATTGGTTCTATTATCTTTTTCATGTTGTTGTGCTGTCGATCGAACCATGCGGGACCACTCGAAACATATAGTTTTGGCCCATCTTGTGCTATTCCCTTTAGCTTTGCAGGAACATACAATACCATCTTTTCTGAATCTCGGGGTCTTATAATAAAACTCGCTCCTTTCACGATCAGTGGTTCTCTTCGCATATACTTCAACGCTTCACCCTGGTTTTCCTTCAAGGCACCTATTTCTATCATTGCTTGGCTTGTTGGCCTGCAATCTCTGTCGTTAAAAATCATCCCCACAACGTGTGTGTTACTGTGATTAGGAAGTGGATTGTCGGTGACATTCGGTGCTTCTTCTTTTTGTATTACGATTGCCTTACTTTCGATTAACTTTTC
>NW_025847506.1:0-1446 GCF_002878395.1 Capsicum annuum | reverse complement strand
GCCTTACTTTCGATTAACTTTTCAATGGCTCTCTTCAGACTCCAACAGTTTTCGGTACTGTGACCTTGGACGTTGGAATGGTACTCACACCTTACATTAGGATCAAACCAACTTGCATTCGGATCCACTTTGAAAGGCAAAACCGGTTCAATCCATCCTAATTTGACCAATTTCCGCAACAGGGTCGTATGTGATTCTCCAATTGGGGTGAAGTTTTCCTTTGGCCTTTGTTCTCTTGTATAGTCTGCCGTAACATACGGATTACGAGGGGCTTGTAAATTTGGCTGCCGCGGACGAAAACCTTGTGGTGCAGGTGCCCGCCATTGTGGACGCTGCGGAGGTCGGGAATACACTTGAGCATTAAGAACAGCAGGTTGAGGCGTATAATAAAGTTGAGGAGGGCTGGGTTGTCCCTGTTGGACATGAACGTAAGGGGAGTTCCGTCCCCTTTGGGCATTGCCCGGTCCTGACGCCATCATGGATCCTTCCTCCTTCTTCTTTCAATTTCCGAAACTACCTGATCCGCTCTGAATGGCTTGTGTAGTGGCCCTGAGGGCGGTTTGGCTCATGATTTTTCCTGATTTGATGCCATTCTCCACCATTTCCCCAATTTTTATTGCTTCGGCGAAAAGTTTACCAACCGCGGCTAGTAAATGATGAAAGTAATCGGATTCCTGAGTTTGGAGAAAAACGTCAATCAATTCCTGGTCCTTTAGTGGCGGCTTGACTCTAGATGCCTGTTCTCTCCATTTTATGGCAAACTCTCAAAAACTTTCAGATGGTTTTTTCTTCATATTAGCGAGAGAAGTGCGGTCAGGGATAATATCGAGATTATACTGAAATTGTTGCACAAAATCTTGAGCCTTATCATCCCAAACGTGCCAATGGGAGATGTCTTGATCGATAAAGCATTCGGAGGCTATTCCTGTCAGACTTTTTCCGAAATAGGCCATAAGTAGCTCCTCTTTCCCTCCTGCTCCTCTGAGTTGATTGCAATACCTTTTTAAGTGGGACACTGGGTCCCCATGACCACTATATTTTTTGAATTTAGGGGTCTTGAACCCTATCGGCAAATGAACATTAGGGAACATACACAGGTCTTTGAAAGAGATGCTTTTGCGTCCTCCCAATCCTTGTATGTTTCTCATACTCTGCTCCAGACTCCTCACTTTTCTAACTATCTTTTCTCGTTCTTCATTCATAATAGCCTTCTCAATTACGATATGAGACTCAGGCTGATGAGTGGGCTGATATGAATTTACGGGTTTGAATGCTAATTCAAGAGGATAGACTTGATCATGATTTAGTTCGTTGATAGGCTTCTGTATCATTGATGGAGGATTTATATTAGTTGTCACGGCCGGAATGAAAAGCGGGTTGTTCGTGAATGATGGATTTGGAGGACGCATGGTGGATGTGCCAGCAGCACTAGACACATTAGCGTAT
>NW_025847505.1:652-1027 GCF_002878395.1 Capsicum annuum | reverse complement strand
TGTACATCACCGTGGTCTTGTTGTAGTTCCATGGGATGGTTTTCAAGATTGTCACTGGGAGCTGTGCTGCGTATCTTATGACAATGGGTTCTGTTATCTTTCTCATGTTGTTGTGCTGTTGGTCGAACCCTGCGGGGCTACTCGAAATATATAGTTTTGGCCCATCTTGTGTTATTCCCTTTAGCTTTGCAGGAACATACAATACCATCTTTTCTGAATCTCGGGGTCTTATAATGGAACTCGCTCCTTTCACGATCAGTGGTTCTCTTGGCATATGCTTCAGTGCTTCTCCCTGGTTTTCCTTCAAGGCGCCTATTTCTGGCATTGCTTGGCTTGTTGGCCTGCAGTCTCTATCGTTAAAAATTATCCCCACGA
>NW_025847505.1:0-552 GCF_002878395.1 Capsicum annuum | reverse complement strand
TGACCTTGGACGTTGGAATGGTACTCACACCTTACATTAGGATCAAACCAACTTGCATTCGGATCCACTTTTAAAGGCAAAACAGGTTCAATCCATCCTAACTTGACTAATTTCCGCAACAGGCTCGTATATGACTCTCCAATTGGGGTGAAGTTTTCCTTTGGCCTCTGTTCTCTTGTATAGTCTGCCGTAACATACGGATTACGAGGGGCTTGTAAATTTGGCTGCCGCGGACGAAAACCTTGTGGCGCAGGTGCCCGCCATTGTGGACGCTGCGGAGGTCGGGCATACGCTTGAGCATTAAGAACAGCAGGTTGAGGCGTATAATAATGTTGAGGAGGGTTGGGTTGTCTCTGTTGGACATGAACGTAAGGGGAGCTCCGTCCCCTTTGGGCATTGCCCGGTCTTGACGCCATCATGGATCCTTCCTCCTTCTTTTTTCGATTTCCGAAACTGCCTGATCCACTCTGAATGGCTTGTGTAGTGGCCTTGAGGGCGGTTTGGCTCATGATTTTTCCTGATTTGATGCCATTCTCCACCATTTCCCCAATT
>NW_025847504.1:0-1194 GCF_002878395.1 Capsicum annuum | reverse complement strand
CTCGATATTATCCCTGACCGCACTTCTCTCGCTAATATGAAGAAAAAACCATCTGAAAGTTTTTGAGAGTTTGCCATAAAATGGAGAGAACAGGCATCTAGAGTCAAGCCGCCACTGAAGGACCAGGAACTGATCGACATTTTTCTCCAAACTCAAGAGTCCAATTATTTTCATCATTTACTAGCCGTGGTTGGTAAAACTTTCGCCGAAGCAATAAAAATTAGGGAAATGGTGGAGAATGGTATCAAATCAGGAAATATCATGAGCCAAACCGCCCTCAGGGCCACTACACAAGCCATTCAGAGTGGATCAGGTAGTTTCGGAAATCGGAAGAAGAAGGAGGAAGGATCCATGATGGCGTTAGGACCGGGCAATGCCCAAAGGGGACGGAACTCCCCTTAAGTTCATGTCCAACAGGGACAACCCATCCCTCCTCAACATTATTATACGCCTCAACCTGCTGTTCTTAATGCTCAAGCGTATGCCCGACCTCCGTAGCGTCCACAATGGCGGGCACCTGCGCCACAAGGTTTTCGTCCGCGGCAGCTGAATTTACAAGCCCCTCGTAATCCGTATGTTACGGCAGACTATACAAGAGAATAGAGGCCAAAGGAAAACTTTACCCCAATTGGAGAATCATATACGAGCCTGTTGCGGAAATTGGTCAAATTAGGATGGATTGAACCTGTTTTGCCTTTCAAAGTGGATCCGAATGCAAGTTGGTTTGATCCTAATGTAAGGTGTGAGTACCATTCCAACGTCCAAGGTCACAGTACCGAAAACTGTTGGAGTCTGAAGAGAGCCATTGAAAAGTTAATCGAAAGTAAGGCAATCTTAATACAAAAAGAAGAAGCACCGAATGTCACCGACAATCCATTTCCTAATCACAGTAACACACACACATCGTGGGGATAATTTTTAACGATAGAGACTGTAGGCCAACAAGCCAAGCAATGCCAGAAATATGCGCCTTGAAGGAAAACCAGGGAGAAGCACTGAAGTATATGCCAAGAGAACCACTGATCGTGAAAGGAGCGAGTGCCATTATAAGAACCCAAGATTCAGAAAAGATGGTATTGTATGTTCCTGCAAAGCTAAAGGGAATAACACAAGATGGGCCGAAACTATATGTTTCGAGTGGTCCCATAGGGTTCGACCAACAGCACAACAACATGAGAAAGATAACAGAACCCA
>NW_025847503.1:616-1357 GCF_002878395.1 Capsicum annuum | reverse complement strand
CTTGGAAAATGGGACTTCACTTTCTGTTCCGGACCCTCCTGAAAATTGGGACTTTACTTTCTGTTTATAACCCTCCTGAATTATGGGACTTTACTTTTCTATTCAGGACCACCCCTGGAAAATAGGATTTTACTTTCTGTTCAGAACCCTCCTAGAAAATATGACTTTACCTTTTGTTCAGGACCCTCTTGAAAAATGGGATTTTACTTTCTATTTAGGACACTCCTAAAAATTGGGATTTTACTTTCTGTTCACGACCCTCCTGAAAAATTCGACTTTACTTTAGGCTCAGGACCCTTCTGAAAAATAGGATTTTACTTTTTGTTCAGGAACCTCCTGAAAAATGGGATTTTACTTTCTGTTTAGGATCCTTCTGAGAAATAGGAATTTTTTTCTGTTCAGGACCCTCCTGAAAAATGGGAATTTACTTTCTTTTCAGGACCCTCCTTAAAATTGGAATTTTGCTTTCAGTTCAGGACCCTCCGAAGAGCAGGTATTTACCAACTACTCAGGCCCATCTTGAAAAATGGAAATTTATTCTCTGTTAAAAACCCTCCTATAAAATGGAAATTTACTTTTTGTTCAGGTCCCTCCTGAAAAATAGGATTTTACTTTATGTTCAGGACCCTCCTAAAAAATGAGAATTTACTATTTGCTCAGGACCCTCTTGAAAAATGGGATTTACTTTTTGTAGAGGACCCTCCTGAAAAATAGGACTTTACTTCCTGTTCAGGACCCTCC
>NW_025847503.1:0-516 GCF_002878395.1 Capsicum annuum | reverse complement strand
ACTTTCTGTTTAGGACACTCCTAAAAATTGGGATTTTACTTTCTGTTTAGGACACTCCTGAAAAATTAGACTTTACTTTAGGCTTAGGACCCTCCTGAAAAATAGGATTTTACTTTTTGTTCAGGACCCTCCTGAAAAATGGGATTTTACTTTATGTTCAGGACCCTCCTAGAAAATGGGACTTTACTTTCTGTTTAGGACCCTCCTGAAAAATGAGATTTTACAGAGTGTTGAGAACCTTCCTCAAAATTAGGACTTTACTTTCTGTTCAGGACCATCTTAAAAAATGAGATTCTACTTTCTGTTCAGGACGCTCCGAAAAAATGGAAATTTACTTTCTGTTCAGGATCCTCTTGGAAAAAATGGGAGTTTGCTTTCTGTTCAGGACCCTCCTAGAAAATGAGATTTTTCTTCCTGTTCAAGACCGTCCTAAAAAATGGGAATTTACTTTCCGTTTAGGACCCACCTAGAAAATGGGATTTTATTTTCTGTTCAGACCCTCCTGAACAATGGGAT
>NW_025847502.1:0-1329 GCF_002878395.1 Capsicum annuum | reverse complement strand
TACGTTGTTTGAAGGATCCCAAAACTGTACCAAAGATTCTATCACGTCTCTTCGTGGTTCAACATTCAACAGACTCCTTAAAAATCCCAAGTGTTTATATACTTCTCCCTGTTCATAGTCAGTCATATTGTTATACCATATCCGCAATAGCTTTGGAACTTTATCCAACACCATGAAATGGGGTACTTCATCATCCCTCGGTCTCTTGTCACTCCTTCCAACTGAGTTCATATTGTCCTATAGGATAATGATGGCAAATAAGAATTTTATTCTAAACCTCCTAAAGCAGGATAAAAATAATTTTCGAAAGAAGTTGACGAGATGACACGGAATAAGATTTCAAAATGAGCATGAGAAAATAATAACTGACCAAACAGGAAGTATCCAAGTCTTCTAAAACATCCTAGAGTAGAAACAATAATTTGATGACGTTTGAACTAGACAGATCCGAAATAATTAAATTATTAAAATAAAATAGTGGACCAAATTATTTAAAAAATGTTTGACAAAATGGGCTTTATGATATTCCTGAGAAAGATTTTAAAACCAAAGAAAACAGACAATAACGAGACCACGACGTTAAAACGACTTAATCTTTACAAAAAAAAGTTCTATGTAAAATCTTATATATTTTCTAAAATAAATCCTTTAAAATTTTTATTTAACCCCTTTTTCAGATCAATTAATTCACTTAAAAGCCGGTCAACATTCGATATGGCGTTTCCTATAATGCAACAAGTAGCACATAAAATGTACATGATGGTCTCAAAAGGTGACACCTGACCTTGACGGACCCGACCCCAGGGTCGAGCCCCACTAAGTCAAAAATACACATGATACAAATAGAACGTAGTCTATTAGGGATAGCCATGTCTAAGTCCAGTTATGTTAGGTTTAACCTGGTGGAGTTAGGTATCTAGACTGTCAATGAAACGAGCGGACAACTCGAGTCGACAAGGGACAGCTTTACCGGTAGCAGGGCTTTCCGGCCTCACTGTTGGTCCCTTTCCGTCCTAAGTCATGGGTGACTGCAGAATCCTTCCCAGGAGCGTTGCCGCATCTCTGGTATCTCAAGCTCGGGAGCGTATACCGCATCTCCGAATACACAGTATCTCAGAAGACTCAGATGGGTGTGCGAGAGAAGACAATTTATATTGCAATTCAAATAATATCAAAGCGATAAACATGTAGGCAAAGAACACATTTAGGCCAACAATATGCAATATCAAAATTAAATAAAGCCAATTAAGTCAATATAAAAGCTCGAATTCTAGGGGTTTCCCCAGCAGAGTCGCCATCTGTCACACCCCTGTTTTTCACCGCATCCGA
>NW_025847501.1:9857-15443 GCF_002878395.1 Capsicum annuum | reverse complement strand
GGGCCTTCACCACGAACGTCCTCCGGGTACATGATACCTCGGGGCATTCCCCGGTGAATAAATATATACAGATACTTCGAGGCATTCCCTGGCTAAATTATACAATTGAATTAAATACAATAAACTAGAAAGAAACATTCAGACGCACATTCCAACATCCAACCAAAACAACAATCTTAAATTCTTGCCTACCCGAACCTATATTGCCTATCCATTTCAATATGGCATAAATATATCACATTCACTTGTACCTAATCGAACAAAAGACAACAAACCAACATTAATCTACGTTCAACTTTTTATCAATTTCTCCATTCCTTCCCTAAATCCCCTTATCAATCCATTAATACATGATCAAATTCATTCTTCAAACCACCAAAAATCAACCCACCAAACATCATGATCATAACAATCAACATAAACAAAGTCCAACAAAACACAATCACAACACACATAATCACAACCAATTCAATATACAAAGATAAATAAAAAGAGAGCGAGTTAAGGAAATGGACCTCATTGACACTTGCTTTTGTTGATAATAAAGAAGTCCGAAAACCGAAAACCTCGAACAAAGAACCTCAATCTGATCAAGAATCCAATCAGTATGATAAATACAAACGGGACAGATTTAAAATCGGAACGAAACCTTGGAAACGAACCCCAACACTTGGATTTCGAACCATCCGTAACCGATCCCATCGGAGTCGTAACTGGGTTGCCGTTTGCAACTTACTGGAGCTCCAATGGACAGACAACGACAAAGACGACCAAAACAGTGGACACCGACCAGATTTTGTCCAAGTATCAAAGGAAAATAAGAAAGTTTTTGGAAATTTTGAGATGGTATCGATCAAATAACGAGAAGGTAAAAACCAATCGGCGAGCTTGAGGCCGATTCCGGCATGCTTGATACTGATTTCGGTGAAAGTTTTTGTCGAAAAAAGTCGATAAGATCGAACTTCTCCCGGTTTCACTATTTCTGGCCAAAAATCTCAAGCTCTTTCCCTTTTTCTCGACCCCTTCCTCACTGATATCCGTGTGTGCGTATTTCCCGGTGGGAGAGAGAGTTTTCCGGTGACGTGTAAGGAAAGGGGGTGGCTGGCGATGCTTTTTTCTGGTGATAATTCCGTTGAGGTTTTCACCGGAATAACCTCACCCTCGCCGTACCTCTCTCACGATCCGTCTCACTCTCTCTATTATTTTTTTTTTGTTTCTCGAATCTCTCTCTCTCGTAGATATCTCTCCCTCACAATTTTCTCTATGTGTATGCTAGAGAGTGTTGATGATTTTTGTGAGGTCAAGAAGATGAATTTCTTGCATTTCTTTGAGTGTTCTCGTGTATATCTTTTTTTTTCATCTGTGTGTGGTGAATGACTATGTAGAGTGAATTGTGAGAGTGGGTGGGGCAGTCGGTACACGTGGGTAGGGGTAAGGGGTAGGGTGTGGGGTGGTGAGGTGGGGGTAGGGGTAGGGGTAGAGTGTGATGTGGTTTATTTTGATTAGGTAGGTTGTTAGGATAAGATAGAACTAGTTAGGGGATTGTTATTTTTGTCATTTTGTGAAGGGATTATCACACGAGTGATGGTACATGGTAGGATAAAATAAAAATGGGTAAAAGTGAATAAAAATTGAACTTTAAGAGGACGAAATCACGTGTCTACAGGATGTCCCAAACGTTGTGAATTAGGTTTTGAGGGTCTGTAACTGAGCATGCTGTGAAGGAATTTAAAGAGGTAAGATGGTAAAGGCCTTATGATTCATGTCCTGCGCCAATCGTTTGTCGAGACAGCGGTCCTGCATTAGAAAAGAGTCATCAAGAAAAGTTATGATACAATTAAGGGCACGTGTCGAACGACTAACAGATGCAAGATTAAAAAGACAACCAGGGACATAAAGAACAGAGTCTAGAGTGACAAAAGATAGGGGTTTGGCTTGTCCAATTCCTTTTGGTTTTGTTCGGATCCCATTGGCTAAAGTAATAGCAGGAAGAGATTGTGAATAAACAATATCAGACAAAAGTGATTCGTTACCAGAAATATGATCAGAAGCACCTGAATCTACAACCCATAATCCAAGAGTACTAGACTGTGAAACACAAGCAAAAGGATTACCAGCAACAGAAGCATCAGGCTGGGCAACTGACAAAGGCATCAACTTGAAATCAATAGATCGCCATAAGAGACTACATAATTGAGCGTCAACTTTCTCCCATTGCTCTTTAGCTTTCGCATCTTCCGCGAGATGCGCTAGACTTTCCCTTTTTATCTACCACACTAGCCTTGTTCGTTAAGTGATCTTGGACACCTTAACCTTTGCACCACAACTCAACTGAGGAAGCCCAGGCTAAATAACTTAAACTTCCCATTAAAGGTTCGAAAGTGATCATAGGGCTTGAACTTCCAATTCCAGTATTTTTGGAGCCAAAAATATCATGCCCGAAAGACATCTTGGGAATTTAACTTGAAAACCCCAAGAAATGGTTGCCACTGAAACAGAAAACAGAAGACAGTAACCATAAATATTGTGAAGTCGTCGGAATTTATGTTACAGCGAACAAAATTTGAAAAAGAATATATGATCGGAGTAGGAATAGACCGGCGACCCCAACAGAAGAAAGAAAAGCTCAAAAATTTGACCAAAGACTGTCTCACGCGTCGGCGCGTGTAGTAGATCTCGCCGGAATCTTGGGATTCCGGCTGGCGCATGGCAGCGCGTGGATGATACTTTTCCGGCGGTTTTGGTTCGGTTTTAGTCGCCTGATCTTCCCGATCCTCTTGGTGGTGGTGTATTTTTCACACAACCCACAAAATTAAATTTGACGAAAAAAGTCACCGAAATTGTCATGACTGAGTTATTATTATTATGTTTTTTTCTAATGTTTCTCACCAATTCTCTGATACTATGTAAGAATTAATGGAGAAAATATTATTGAAATTGTGTGTCTACATAATTACGCCGAGACCCTATTTATAACACTATAGTACAATCTTTTTCCAAGTAGGATTTTGCATATACTATTCCTATTTCTACTCATATTCTAACATACACCATTATATAATATAATATTATACAATTACTAGATAATATTTATGCACTATTATATAATATAATATTATACAATTACTACATACAATGTATCATCCTCATATAAAAATATTTAAATTATTAGTTTATAAGAGGTGTTTATAGGCATTTTTACATAGTTCTACAAACTTATGTAATTTTATTCAAATTTATACAAAAACTGAGTTTCATCTCCTACAAACACCACCAACCAAACTCGCATCCAAAATGAGTTGAATCTTCACCAAATAGCTGCAAATTTTAACCACCACTTCACATGGCATCCCTAACAAACCCCGCTCATCAATTTGTCAAAAAAAACTCATATGCGAGTTTCGAGGTTTTTAAAAACTCCAACGATGGAGTTCAAAAATTTCACCTAAATTCATCCCATATTTTTTGAATTTGTGATTGAAGGATTACATGCAAATCAAGACTAATTAAACAGAGCGTAAACGACAAAATGAGAAACTTAAATGTTCGACTATCTCGTAGTCGATATCCCACCCTTTCATATGACCAGCGGCGGAATCAGAATTTTCACTAAGGAAATTCAAAATCGAAAAGATTAAGCATACGAACTAGCCTACGGCTACCTTGTTACGACTTCACCCCAGTCGAAGACCCCACCATGGTATGCGCCAATAAGACCACCAAAGGCCTTTGTGGCACTAGTGTGCCACAGAAGTCATGGGTGATCATTGGTCCGATGCTTCGGGCGAAACCAATTCCCAAGGTGTGAAGAACGGTGTGTACAGGGCCCCGGTACATAGTCACCGCGGCACGCTGATCCGCGATTACTAGCAATTCCAACTTCATGTTCCCAAGTTGCAGAGAACAATCCGAACTGAGGCAATCTTTTCCAGATTCGCTTCGCCTTACAGCCTTTCTTGGTTGGTAAATTACCAATCAAAATTTGGTTGGTATATTGTTAGCATATAGTATCTTGCCTAACGAATGAAAAAGAAGTTAGTAAATTTGAGTCTTCATATTCAGTTACATTGGTAATATTTTGTTGTTACAATAACAGAGAAGAAACGTTGTTGGTATTTCGTTAACAATTTTCCTCATGGATAATAATTTAAAAAATTTGAGTCTTCATATTCAGTTACATTGGTAATATTTTGTTGTTACAATAACAAAGAAGAAATTTTGTTGGTAATATAAAAAGTTAACTAGGGATTTAATTCAAAAGTCAATATAAAAAATTTTTTAAAAAAATGTTACACAAACTTGAACCCACACGAATTGAGAAATTTTACAACCCTTCACCACTGAACCAAGTTTTAATTTTGTGTCGAGAAAGTTCAGTACTCAACATATATACCGTAAATCAAAATTTTGATCAACCATATAGACTCTGCCTCTTGACCTCTTGTCTTGGGTTGAGAGAGCCGTGGATTGAGAAATTTTACCCCCTGCAACACTAAACCAAGTATTAATTTCGTGTCAAAAGTACTTAACATATATATCGTAAATCAAATTTTGATCTTATGTATACAATGTAATTTTCCAACGGAAGAGGTTCGAAAAACCCCTGAATTACATTTTCCAACGGAAGAGGTTCGAAAAACCCCTGAATTACATGTAGATCTGCCCATGACACAAAGTCCTCCCATGCTTTCTTCGCCTTACGCAGTTCTTTTTATGCAGCACGCCTCTATTACCATGTGCGCGCACAACTAAACCTGCAAAAGCATAACCTTAATGTAGAGCTAATTAGACAGCTCTCAAAACTCATACGTTCATTTTCTAGTCTTTTAGGTCCTCACAACTTGCACATGAAATGTCTTATTAATGGTTGAGAATGACGCACATTGTCCGAAAAATGGCAGAAAACAACTCACCAACGGCTTTAAGTGCTGTGCAGCATCCTTCTAACATTCCCCACTCCTTTTTCAACAGGCTGATTTGAGGCCCAGCAAGGGTTACACAGGAAAGGTTGCAGCGGTACCCTACTACTGTGATCGGAGTGATGAAAATAAAAAAATACTCAACAAATACTTGCCCTCCTCCTTTTTCCGGGCTTGGGACCGGCTGACCTGGCAGGCGGAGTTACAAGGGTCTCTCACACAGGAAAATATTGCACCAAGTATGTCATACCCATGTACTGAGCAACAAAAGAAGACAAAATACAGCTCTAACGATGATCCGGGCGGGGGGCCATGGAACAATCACCAAGAAACTCCAAATGGGAGAAGATCCTCGTAAAATCTAGGACATATTCACACTCAACAACTAGTAAACTTGTCAACTACAAGGTTAAGGAACCATATAACCCAGGAAGTAATCTACCCTGACCAGTTCTCCTAGCATAAACAATAAATACATAGAGAACAGGAGGAGAGCAAGACATTTCTCAAGCCTACGCACCACAACTTGTCCAACAAAGGTACAACCACCGATAAGGTCAAACAATGTCTCCCATGCTCCTGTGCAGTCAGAGAGCACACAAAAAGAGCACATGAAAAGTAGTACAGTACAGACCAAGAAAGCACGTAAAACGCAGAAGCTACACCT
>NW_025847501.1:0-6857 GCF_002878395.1 Capsicum annuum | reverse complement strand
CTTTGACCAATCTTCCACTCAAAAATTAAGAATAAGCTGAAAAATGATCACACAATACCGCAAAAGGTACCCCAAAAGAATCATCCATGAAAACCACCTACAATTAGCAAATCTAAATATCATCCTCACGTAAGGAAACCAATGCATTTGAAAATTGCATCTGATCATCCAAAAGCACAAAACAAAACAAAAACATGAACCGATTAAATTCCAAACACCCGAACTCCTGAAAGCATCCTCTACTCTCATCACCATCCACGTATTCATAACAACCTAGTAAACAACATCCAGCTAAGCACATAAAACATTCCAAGAAATGTATCGAATCAATGAATTGTGAATAAGCAGAAGAGAATTCAGGTTCAAACACAATTCCATGACGTTGATAAACTTCCCAAAACAAGAAAGAGATCTTCGACCACTTGAAAAATTAAGAATAAGCTGAAAAATAATCACGGAACACCGCAAAAAGTACCCAAAAAGAATAGGCTGAAAAATAATCACAGAATACCGCAACAGGTCCCCCAAAAGTATCATCCATGAAAACCACCTACAATTAGCAAATCTAAATATCATCCTCACGCAAGGAAATTAATGTATTTGAAAATTGCGTCGACCCCTGAACTCCTGAAAGCATCCTCTACTCTTCCATCGCCACCCACGTATCCATAACCACCTAGTAAACAACATCCAGCTAAGCACATCAAACATTCCAAGAAATGTATCGAATCAATGAATTGTGAATAACAAGAAAGAGATCTTCGACCACTTGAAAAATTAAGAATAAGCTGAAATATAATCACGGAACACCGCAAAAAGTACCCAAAAAGAATAGGCTGAAAAATAATCACGGTATACCGCAACAGGTCCCCCAAAAGTATCATCCATGAAAACCACCTACAATTAGCAAATCTAAATATCATCCTCACGCAAGGAAATTAATATATTTGAAAATTGCGTCGGATCATCCAAAAGCACAGACCAAAACAAAAACATGAACCGAGACCCCTGAACTCCTGAAAGCATCCTCTACTCTTCCATCGCCACCCACGTATCCATAACCACCTAGTAAACAACATCCAGCTAAGCACATCAAACATTCCAAGAAATGTATCGAATCAATGAATTGTGAATAACAAGAAAGAGATCGAAAAATAATCACGGAACACCGCAAAAAGTACCCAAAAAGAATAGGCTGAAAAATAATCACGGAATAACGCAACAGGTCCCCCAAAAGTATCATCCATGAAAACCACCTACAATTAGCAAATCTATTTATCATCCTCACGTAAGGAAATTAATGTGCGTCGGATCATCCAAAAGCACAGACCAAAACAAAAACATGAACCGAGACCCCTGAACTCCTGAAAGCATCCTCTACTCTTCCATCGCCACCCACGTATCCATAACAACCTAGTAAACAACATCCAGCTAAGCACATCAAACATTCCAAAAAATGTATCGAATCAATGAATTGTGAATAAGCAGAAGAGAACCAGGTTCAAACAACAGATCCACGACGTCGATAAATTTCCCAAAACATTTCCCAAAACAAGAGAGATCTTTACCAATCTTCCACTTGTAAAATTAAGAATAAGCTGAATAATAATCACGGGAATACCGCAAAAGGTCCCCCCCAAAAGTATCATCCATGAGAACCACCTACAATTAGCAAATCTAAATATCATCCTCACGTAAGGAAATTCATGTATATGAAAATTGCATCGGATCATCCACAAAAGCAACAACAACAACAAACCCAGTGTATTCCCACCTAGTGGGGTCTGGGGATAAGATGTACACAGTCCATACCTCTACCTCTAAAGAAGTAGAAAGGTTGTTTCCGATAGACCCCCAGAAATTCCAAACACCCGAACTCCTAAAAGCATGCTCTACTCCATTGCCTTCCACTATCCATAACAACCTAGTAAACAACATCCAGCTAAGCACATAAAACATTCCCAGAAATGTACCGAATCAATGAATTGTGAAAAAGCAGAAGAAAACCACGTTCAAACAACAGATCCAAAAACGATCTTTGACCAATCTTCCACTTGTAAAAGTAAGAATTAAGAATAAGCTGAAAAATAATCACGGAATACCGCAAAAGGTCCCCCAAAACTATCATCCATGAAAACCACCTACAATTAGCAAATCTGAATATCATCCTTATTAATGTATTTGAAAATTGCATTTGTATCATCCAAAAGCACAGAACAGATCAAAAACATGAACCGATTAAATTCCAAACACTCGAACTCCTGAAAGCATCCTCTACTCTTCATCGCCATCCACATATCCATAACAACCTAGTAAACAACATCCAGCTAAGCACAAACATTCCAAGAAATGTATCGAATCAATGAATTGTGAATAAGCAGAAGAGAATCAGGTTCAAACAACAATTCCAACACGTCGATAAACTTCCCAAAACAAGAGAGATCCTTCACCAATCATCCACTTGTAAAATTAAGAATAAGCTGAAAAATAATTACGGAATACCGCAAAAGGTCCCCCAAGAGTATCCATGGGGACCACCTACAATTAGCAAATCCAAATATCATCATTGTGTAACAAATCAATGTAATATAATATTAAATTCGGAACTCCCAACTCCTGATCGCGTCACCTAGGAAAAGATATGCAGCTAAGTTCATAAAGCATTCCAAGAAATAGATTGAAACAACGAATTCAAAATAAGCAGAAGAGGATCAGGTTCAAACGACAGTTTCACGGATCTTGACCGATCTCCCACAAATGAAGCTGCTCGTTTATAAGCAAACGAAAATCCTTAAAAGGTCCCCTGCCAATTAGGACGATCCAAATCTCAACATCACCAAATCAACATGCTTGATAATCAAATTTTGACCAATCTTCCTCGTGTTAACTTAAGAATTATCTGCAAAATAATCACACTTAATTCTCGTTTACAAGTACCAAAATCCCACAAAATTTTCCTTGAAAATCAACATCATCATCATCCATGAAACACACATGATCATCCAAAACCACACACAACATAATGATGAACATGAACCGACTGATTCAAAACTCCCAAACTCTAGCAAATCGACCTATTAATATATGATAATAACAGAACAAAAATACGAAGCGATTCATTTTCAATTGAACATCGCTAAGCAAATTTATAAAATCAAATTGCTTGCAAATCGGAAATCTACATGAATAAAATATACCCCTTACAATCAAAACCCGAATCCGAATGGAAGGAAAAGGTCCCAACGAGTTAGCAACTTTTGCAACGCGACGGAATTTATAGAGGGAACTGGGGTAAATGGACGGCTGAGATTAAAAAGGGCAGGCCAATGTCGGCTAATCAGATGGATTGGGACCAAATACGCGGTTTCAAAGTCAGTTATCTAGATTTGACTAGTGACTGGATAAGTTCAACTTGTTTATTGGACTAAGAGGCGGTTTGAGATTGTTGTAATATTTTTAATTAAAATTTTATTTTTATTAAATTAAAAGGCACGTACTCTAAAATTTTCAATCAATTTATATATATAGATAGATTAAAAATATTAATAATAATATATTACTTAAATAATTTAAATATCACTTATAAAATATCAAAAAAAAAATATAAAAATTATTTCATTAATTAAATCATTATTTATGAAAAATTTGACGACAAAAATAATTAATCCTTCATACATCACAAAATTTTCAATGATTTTATCCCCAATTTTAATCTGCAATATCTTCATACTAATAGAAGATCTATCTTGTATTTTTGAAGGTACACAGAATGTTCATCTCCTTTTTCATATATGTAAACTACATGATAACAAATATGTCACTATTCATAAATTATTTATTTAAAATTAAATATTCTAGAAACATTTACAAGTGTGGTCCAAATATTATTTATTCGTGTAACGTGGTTCATCTATCATTTGTTATTATTAATAAAAAAAATAAAAAGTTATATATTCTTCGGATCATCGTCAATGATTTTTTAAAATTTATGTAAAGAAAATGAGTTAAATAAAATAATAATATATAAATCATAAATAAAATAAGAATTATGATGTAAATATGAATTATAAAATATTAAAATCAAACTTTAATCATACTGATAAGATATGTTATACATATATATATATACTGATAAGATATGTTATACATAAGAAGCATAGCCCGTGTCAGCACGGCCCAACATTAAGATATTTATTTATTTTTTAAATCTTGATATATTTAAATAAAGTTTTATAATAAAAGGATTGCATATGTTTTTTAGGGTTCATCAGAAATCTAACATGAGTTCAACATATGTTATTTTAATGAGATAATACATCGAAACACCCCTAAACTTGTAGCCAAAACTTACTTTAAACCCTAAACTAATCGAGTAATTATTTACCCCCCTTAACAACTTTAAAGTGAAATTTTTACCTCCCTAAAATAATTATACCACTCTCACTACAGAGAGTGAAGTGCACACGCCCCACGTCATTGCCAACTCAGTGTCATGTCATTGCCACGTAAGAAATTATAAGTTTTTTGAAAAAAGTAATACAACACATATATTATTTTTATATATTTAAAAAATAAATAAAAAATACATATATATACTATTTTTATATATATATAAAATATATATTTAAAACTATATATATATATATATATATATAACTCACCCCACCCCCTCCCTCCTCCTTCTTCTATACCACCCCCCCTCCCCCCCGTTGTTCCTCCTTCTCCTTACACTCCAACAGCCTCGCACCCCCACGTCCACCCCCTCTTTCCTCCTTCTCCTTATGTTTCAACAGTCCCCGCCACCATTAACACCATTAACACCAATAACTTTCACTTAATTAGTGACATCGAAAAACACCCACCTCCACAGTGAACCGCCCTACAAATTCCCCAAAATCACCTGAAAACACCACAACCACCACCAAAAAAATCTCAAAATCTCAAGAATCCCACAAAGTCTTCACCGAAAACGATTTCACCATTAAAATCATTAACATCATTATTTCACCATTAACATCATAAACACTAATAACTTGATTCGAATTTAACAAGAAATCGATAAATAACTTGATCCAACAGTGCACCCTAGCCCTCTCCCCACCCCAATTCCTTTTCTGCTTCTTTAACAGTCAAATCCCTCATTAACATCATTATTTCAACCTTCAATTTTTAGCTTCCTTCCTATTTTTAATAGTCAAATCCACCAACTCATTCACCCAATTATTCATCAAATTTGGGAAGTAGATCAATTTAAAGTGAATGATAAATTAGAGAAGAAAAAAATTCTAACAGAGCCATTTTTAATGTGGTTGACCATCTCCGATATGTGGTTGACCATCTCCGATATGTGCCACCAACTCAGTGAATGATTTTTTTTGCTCTATTCAACAACCCTTTAATTTCTTTTTGCTCTATTCAACAACCCTTTAGCTCAAACATTGAAAGAAATTCTATGTGATCTTTCTTTTTCTGCTTGTACTTCTGTAATGTAAATATGACCAAATAAGAAAGTTATTTTTTTTAAGAGTTCAGAAAATGAATAGTGGTGATGATTTGCTTCAAAAAAAAAAATGGAGTTGTTATGAAGAAGAAAAAATGGAGTTGTTGGAATGGGGAAGAGGATTGTTATGAACAAGAAAGTAGAAGTAGACTTCTTCTTTTTTTCTTTAACTTTATATATACACGCACATATATATATATCCCGGTTGTTCAGTCATTTGATAACCATAGTCATTCTTTGATAAATGATCACTATGAGTCAGACTCAATAGAATTTGATCAATCTTATTTTCTGTCGTTAAGGTGGAGAACTGAACCAAGAATTCTCTTTCTTCATCATGAATCGAATCACTGTTCGCGACCCAGGATCTATTTTCTCATCAATCCAATCCCCGTTCACGTTTTTTTTTTCTTATCAATGAACAGATCTCTTTACTTGTATGACTTAGATGTCTCGTATTTCTCGAAAAAGTGATTCGATTGATGGGATTTGGTATGAGATCGATGATCTCGATGAGATTGATATTCCAATCTTTCTTATTAGAACGTATTGATTTGACCCCATATACATATATATATATATATATATATATATGAGTATATATATATATATATATATAATTTCGGAAATTTAAAAGCTGGGACCAACATTTTTATTTTTTAAAGATAGTAACGCGCTGATTTTAAAAAAAAATTCCACATCAGCAATTAGGATGGTAAAAATTTCACTTTAAAGTTGTCAAGGGGGGTAAATAATTACTCGATTAGTTTAGGGTGTAAAGTAAGTTTTGGCTACAAGTTTAGGGGTGTTTCGATGTATTATCTCTTATTTTAATATGTATTTAGATAATTTAAGTTGTTAACTATTGTAATTTATAATATTTTTTATGTAATTTTTAAATTAATATACGTTACTTTTCTTGTCCAAAGATTTGTGGCATTGATAGTCAATTATATTTTAAAAACAATTTAAGTTTTAAATTATTATGATTTATAATACTTTTCTTCTATTCCGATTTTAGTGACACTAATATAATTTCAAGAGTCGACCAAATATTTTATATCTTTTAAATTTTTGAAGTTGTTAATTATTGTGATCTCTAGTAATTTTCATGTAATGGCTTTGAAATATATAACATAATGAATTATTTTTAGATATTTTAAATTGTTAACTATTATAATTTACAATACTTTTTATCTAATTTTTGAATAATATATGCTACTCTCTTTGTCCAGAGTTTTGTGTTGACGATAGCCAATTATATTTTTTAAATAATTTTAATTTTTTTTCTATTTCAACTTATGTGTCACAATGCTTAAATGACTGTAATAATTAATTAGGGGTGATATAGTAAAAT
>NW_025847500.1:0-1983 GCF_002878395.1 Capsicum annuum | reverse complement strand
CGATCATTTGGCAGAGAACCCAGTTGACAATGATTATGAGCCTTTGCGAACTTACTTTCCTGATGAAGAGATAAATTCAATTGAGTAAGAAGTTCAAGATGATATGTATGCATGGAAATTATATTTTGATGGGGAAGTCAATGTCAAAGGAGTAGGAATTGGGGCGGTTCTTATCTCACCAACCGGGCATCATCATCCCGCCACAGCACGACTCCGTTTCTTTTGTACTAATAACACAGCAGAATATGAAGCTTGCATCATGGGGTTAAATATGGCAATAAATCTGGATGTGCACAAGCTAATGGTGTTGGGAGATTCCGAATTACTGATTCGACAAATTCAAGGTGAATGGGAAATGAGAGATATCAAGCTCATTCCATACAAATAGTTCGTAGAGGACCTTAGCAAAAGGTTTGAGTCTATCGAGTTTAGACATATTCCCAGATCCCATAATGAGCTGGCTGATGCCCTGGCTACCCTAGCTTCTATGCTCTCGTACCCAGGAAATATGCATTTCGACCCATTAGAGATACAGATACGAGATCAACATGGTTATTGCAATATAATTGATGCAGAACCAGATAATGAACCTTGGTACTATGATATCAAATGCTTTCTAAAGTCAAAAGAATATCCAATACACGCCAAAGCAGATCAAAAAAGAACCATTAGGAGACTTGCTAATGGTTTCTTCTTAAGTGGGGAGATCCTGTACAAACGAACCCCAGACTTGAACTTGTTGAGATGTGTTAATATTCAGGAAGCTGAAAGAATCATGAATGAGGTACATTCTGGGATGTGCGGTTCGCATATGAATGGCTATGTTTTAGCAAAGAAGATCATGCGGGCAGGATATTATTGGTTAACTATGGAGCGAGATTGCTTTCGCTTTGTTCGCAAGTGTCATCAGTGTCAAATTCATGGTGATTTGATTCACTCGCCACCTTCAGAGCTGCACCCTATATCTGCTCCTTGGCCATTCGTTGCTTGGGGCATGGATGTAATCGGTCCAATAGAACCAAAAGCTTCTAATGGGCATCGATTCATACTGGTCGCTATTGACTATTTCACCAAATGGGTAGAAACTGCTACTTTCAAATCAGTCACGAAGAAAATAGTAGTGGATTTTGTTCATTCGAACATCATATGTCATTTTGGTATATCAAAGTCCATTGTCACAGACAACGCAACCAATCTCAATAGCCATCTAATAAAGGAAGTTTGTGAGCAATTCAAGATCGTGCATCATCATTCTACCCCTTACCGTCCTAAAGCAAATGGAGCCGTTAAAGCAGCAAACAAGAATATTAAAAAGATTCTTAGGAAAATGGTCCAAGAATCTCGATGACAGTGGCGTGAGAAATTACCGTTTACTCTTTTAGGATATCGTACAACTATCCGTACATCAACTAGCACAACTCCTTATTTACTAGTCTATGGGACAGAAGCTGTAATACCCGCAGAAGTCGAAATTCCCTCGCTTCGAATCATTAGTGAAGCCGAAAGTGACGATACTGAATGGGTCAAGTCTAGACTAGAACAATTATCATTAATAGATAAAAAGAGATTGACGGCAGTTTGCTTTGGTCAATTATACCAGAAAAGGATGGCGCGAGCTTACCATAAGAAGGTACGTCCTAGAAAGTTCGAGGCCGGCCAACTTGTGGTAAAATGTATCCTTCCACACCAAGAAGAGGCTAAAGGAAAGTTTGCTCCAAACTGGCAAGGTCCATACATAGTCAGACAAGTATTATCAAATGGGGTTTTGCAACTTACGGATCTGGATGGAAAAACGGCAGAAAAAGCTATCAATGCCGATTCAGTCAAAAGATATTATATTTGACACACTTGTGCTTAACATTCTCAAGTTGAGATGATGAAAGGTCATCACTCTACTAAATGTCATTAATCCCTCGTCAGCCCTTCGAGCCTTATTTACCTTTCCTTGCTTACCCTCTTTGGAGTCAAAATAATAAAAAAAAA
>NW_025847499.1:0-2576 GCF_002878395.1 Capsicum annuum | reverse complement strand
CCCCCCCCCCCACTGGCCCCTCTGCCCACCACATCACTCACCCTCCTTGGCCCAAAAAAAGAAAATGGGGAAAAAGAACTTACATTTTCATGAAAGAAACAAAGCAAAAACCCAACAAAATATCAGAAAGGAAGTAGAAAATAGCTATGAAAAGTAAAACCCTGAGCTGTGTTCAATTATGACAAAACTTTCACAAGAAACCACAGTCAAACAAAGCAAACACAGAACAAGAAAATACAAACAGCAATACCCAAAATGTCTTCAACTTGCCCCAAATGTGCTAGTGTTCAAGAAAACAGCTAGAACTGGTTATAGTACACTCTAGTAAGCTATTCTTTTCTTTTTTTAATCTTCTTTATGACAGTGAAAAAAGCAAACTCATAATTATTTTAAATTAGTTCCTATAGACATGCTTTCTATGCTTTGCTATCACAAATGCTACAGAATAAGAAAAGAATGCGTCGATAGAGACTAACCGATTAGGCACCAAACAATAATAATAGAACCCAAAGCAATTGCAGCAAGGACAAGACCGAATGTTTTTCGAAATCCAAAGTGCAAAAGAAAGAGAATGGTGAGTTTATATAGTGAAAATAGAGGGAGTAATAGCAGAGGAGAAGTTTGTCCTCTTAGAGAAAGAGAATGGTGAGTTTATATAGTGAGGAGGGCCGTCCACAATCCCAAATAATGAACGAAGAATAATATTTAATGGAAGAAGAATAACATATAATGAATCAATTAAGGGGATTGTTCGCTTAAATGGATGGGGTAAATCAATCCGTTCCACCAGTCATGCTATAGTTGCCATAAAAAATAATACCCTATTATAACATTTGAAATTTCCATGAATAGAACAAGTAAAAAGAGATCCTTCCTACTTATTAAATGAAATCAAGAAGAGGTATCTAAATTTACCATAATTAACGTGTGAGGGGATGTCTGTCAACCAAGTAAGGCAAGAAAAATAAAAAATCAATTACTGAGATTCTTTTCTCAAATCAAATTGGTACAGGATCATACCCAAACAGTCTAAACATGCACATATTAGCCTTATTAAAGATTTACGAAAAAATCTGAAAAATAAAAAATCAATTACTGAGATGCTTTTCTCAAATCAAATTGGTATAGGATCATACCCAAACAGTCAAAACGTGCACATATTAGCCTTATTAAAGATTTATAAAAAATCCAAAAAATAAAAAATCAATTACTGAGATGCTTTTCTCAAATCAAATTGGTACAGGTAGTCAAAATGTGCACATATTAGCCTTAGTAAAGATTTATGAAAAAATCCTTGAATCGTCACATATATGCTTTTCCTATACAAAATTACCCATATTGACTAAGAGACATAAAAAATGTGAAGTTGCAAGAAGTTAGGAGTGTTTGCACATACCAGAGAGGCGCGAACAAATTGACTCACCATTCAAGTTAAACGTCACGAAATTTCAATCAAGCAGGACATGCAAATAGGGTCGAATAAAAATCACAGACTTAAAATCAACACATTTATTCAGCAAAAATTAAACGTGGCCACACTTATGAGAGACACAGATGAACAAATAGTATTAAAGTTCACACACCTATTTCGAACACGGGATCAAACCTGAAGACGGATTCTTCATTTTCGATGAGGAATGGTTGCATGGTTGGAACGCTGAAGGGGTTTGCCAGAGGTATCGCTGTGGGAGAGGAGTCAAGGCTGTGTCGTGGCTGTTGGACGTTCGTAGGAGGGGAGAAATAAGGCAACTGGAGGACGGAGGATGGAGCGGCGGCATGGAGGCTTCGCTGGCCGTCTCCATCGATGGCGGAGCTGTTCGCCGGTGGAGGACGAGTAGGAAGAGGGATGTCCATCGGAGCAGCGGCTGGACTCGCCTGGGGTAGGAGCTGGTGGCGCGTATGGAGGAGAAGGAACAGGCGACGGTGAAGGCTGTTTGCCGGAGATGGCGGCATGGCGACGAGGACTCGGAGCGGAGGGGGTGGTTTTGATGTTCGATTGGCGACGAAGAGATCGGAGGAGGGGGGAGATCGAGATTTGGAGGTGTTTGTAGAGAGAGAGAAGAGAGAAGTGGAGAGATAGAGGCGGAAGTTGGTGAAAAAAATTTGAGTCAGGGTTTGTAGGTTTGAAATAGGGAAAGAGAGATCTTTTGATCTAAATCGTTGGATTGGTTTTTGATCAACGGGTAAGATTTAATGTCATGGGGGAATTAAAATGTGGCTAGGATGAAAAATAATGGCTTAAATTGTAAGAAATTGGGTTAAGATTATAATGAATTGGGTAAAAATAGGCTATAATTGTAAGAAATTAAATAAAATTGGATTGAAAGGTAAATAAAATCATGCAAGGTAATTTTGATTAGACTGTTATTTAAATTAAAGTAGGAATAATAAAAATATATGATAATAGTAATTAAATAATAAATAACAACATTAAATAATAAATAATAAAAAATATAATAAAAGATAAATAATAATAGTGAAAAAAATAATAATTAAACAATAAATTATAATAATAAATGATAAATAATAAATAATATTAATATATATAATAACAATGTCAATAAATAATAATATCA
>NW_025847498.1:0-1818 GCF_002878395.1 Capsicum annuum | reverse complement strand
CCACTTTAACTCGTTGGCAATTTGGACATTCAGCTACAAATTCTGCGATGTTCCTTTTCATGTCATTCCACCAATATACATCCTTCAAATCTTGATACATTTTGGTTGACCCTGGATGAATAGAATACCTTGAGAAATATGCCTCAGTCATAATTCTTTTTCTTAGCTCATCAACAATAGGCACACATAGCCGATTTTGGCATAGAAGTACTCCTTCTTGCGAAAGCTCAAATACCTTCGTCACACCATTTTGAACATTCTCCTTGAGTTTCAATAAAACAAGATCTGCATCTTGCTTCTCTTTCACCTCAGCTACTAATGAGGATTCCGCGGCATTATGCACAATAAGCTTTTTGTCCGGAGTTTCGAGAAGACGAACTCCTAGACTAGCTAATTGATGAAGATCTTTAATCATCCCTTGCCTTTCTACAGGTACCATCATAGCCTTACGACTCAACGCATCAACTACTATATTCACTTTCCCTGGGTGATACAAAATATCAACATCATAATCTTTTAATATTTCCATCCACCTTCGTTGCCTCAGATTTAGATCCTTCTGACTGAAAATATATTGTAAGCTCTTGCGATCAGTATATATATCAACATGAACTCCATATAAATAGTGGCGCCATATTTTTAAAGCAAAGATAACCGCTGCTAGCTCAAGATCATGTGTAGGGTAATTTTTCTCATGTGGCCTCAATTGCCTTGAGGCATATGCTATCATCTTACCATGCTGCATTCACACACATCCTAAACCAATTCTCGAAGCATCACAATACACTGTATACCCTTCTGTACCTTCTGGAAGTACCAACACAGGTGTAGAAGTCAACTTATTCTTCAATTCTTGGAAACTCTCCTCACACGCATCATCCTATTGGAACTTGGATGCTTTATGCGTTAGCTTAGTTAAGGGTGTTGAAATAGAAGAAAAACCCTCAACAAACTTTCTATAATAACCAGCCAACCCAAGAAAACTACGAATCTCCGTAGGCGTTGTGGGCCTTGGCCAATTCTTCATAGCTTCTATCTTTTGAGTATCAACCTGTATGCCTTCATTTGATATAATATGGCCCAGAAATGCCACTGACTTTAGCCAAAATTCACATTTAGAAAATTTTGCATACAGCTTGCAATCACGAAGAGTTTGCAACGCCTGTCGCAAATGATTAGCATGATCCTCTTCTGATCTAGAATAAACTAGAATATCATCAATGAAAACTATCACAGATACATCTAGAAATGGCTTAAACACCCTATTCATTAAATCCATGAAAGCTGCAGGTGCATTAGTTAGCCCAAATGACATAACTAGAAACTCATAATGACCATACCTTGTTCGGAAAGCTGTTTTGGGTATATCTTTTTCTTTGACTCTCACTTGATGATAACCTGACCTCAAATCAATCTTAGAAAAACATTTGGCACCCTGTCACTGATCAAATAAATCATCAATTCTTGGAAGAGGATATTTATTTTTAAGAGTCACTTTATTCAGCTGCCTATAATCAATACACATTCTCAATGTGCCATCTTTCTTGTGCACAAACAACACTGGTGCTCCCCAAGGGGAAATACTAGGCCTAATGAACCCCTTTTCTAGCAAATCTATCAATTGCTCTTTCAATTCTCGTAATTCTGCCGGGGCCATCCTATACGGAGGAATTGAGATTGGCTTAGTGCCTGGTATCACATCAATACCAAATTCTACTTCTCGTTCAGGAGGTAAACCTGGAAGATCTTCAGGGAATACATCAAGAAATTCACTTACTACTGGTACAGTGTGAAGATCTGGTGATTCCGATTCCGTAT
>NW_025847497.1:426-1580 GCF_002878395.1 Capsicum annuum | reverse complement strand
ATGAATGGAATACCTTGAACAATGTGCCTCTGTCATAATCTTCTTTCTTAGCCCGTCTACATCCGGCACACACAATTGGTTTTGGTACTGAAGTACTCCTTCTCGCGTAAGATCAAATGCCTTGGTCGCACCACTCTGAACGTTCTCCTTAAGCTGTAATAAAATAGAATCTACATATTGCTTCTCTTTCACTTCAACTACTAATGAAGATCCCACAACATTATGTACTATAAGCTCTTTATCCGGAGTTTCAAGAAGGCGAACTCCCAAACTAGCTAACTGGTGAAGATCTTTAATCATCCCTTGCCTTTCTATAGGCGCCATCATAGCCTTACAACTTAATGCATCAGCTACCATATTTACTTTCCTGGATGGTACAAGATATCAACATCGTAGTCCTTTAATAGTTTAAGCCATCTCCACTGTCTTAAATTTAGATCCTTCTAATTAAAAATATATTGCAAGCTCTTATGGTCAGTATATATATCAACATGAACCCATATAAGTAGTGGTGCCATATCTGTAAAGCAAAAATAACTACTGCCAGCTCAAGATCGTGTGTAGGATAATTTTTCTCATGTGGCCGCAATTATCTAGAAGCATATGCTATTACCTTACCATTCTGCATCAATACACATCCTAAACCAATTCTGGAAGCATCACAATACACTGTATACCCTTCGGTGCCTTCTGGAAGTACCAACATGGGTGTAGAAATCAATTTGTTCTTTAAATCTTGAAAACTCTTCTCACAGGCATCATTCCATTGGAATTGGATGCTTTATGGGTTAGCTTGATTAAGGGTGCTGAAATGGAAGAAAAGCCTTCAACAAACCTTCTATAATAATCATCCAACCTGAGAAAACTACGAATCTCTATAGGCGTTGTGGGCCTTGGCCAATTCTTCACAGCTTCTATCTCTTGAGCATCAACCTTTATCCCTTCACTAGATACAATATGACCCAAAAATGCCACCGACTTTAACCAAAACTTACATTTAGAGAACTTTGCATAAATCTTACAATCATGAAGAGTCTGTAATGCCTGTCGTAAGTGATTGGAATGGTCCTCTTCTGATCTAGAATAAACTAGAATATCATCTATAAAAACTATCACAAATACATCCAGGAATGGCTTAAACACCCTATTCATCA
>NW_025847497.1:0-326 GCF_002878395.1 Capsicum annuum | reverse complement strand
ACTAGATACAATATGACCCAAAAATGCCACCGAATTTAACCAAAACTTACATTTAGAGAACTTTGCATAAATCCTACAATCATGAAGAGTCTGCAATGCCTGTCGTAAGTGATTGGAATGGTCCTCTTCTGATCTAGAATAAACTAGAATATCATCTATAAAAACTATCACAAATACATCCAGGAATGGCTTAAACACCCTATTCATCAAATCCATAAAAGCTGTGGTTGCATTTGTTAGCCCAAATGACATAACTAGAAACTCATAATGACCATACCATATTTGGAAAGCTGTCTTGGGTATATCCTTCTCTTTGACCCTCACTT
>NW_025847496.1:0-1315 GCF_002878395.1 Capsicum annuum | reverse complement strand
GTTGCCAAAAGTCCAATGTGGATGCAAGGTGTGGGGAGTTAGAGTTTTAGGTTCGCGATTAGGTGTTCTTGAAGGTATGTCCCATGAAGGGATTTGTAACACCCCGTATTCAAGTACGTGTATTAGCGTATTCAAGTACGCGTATTTGTCTTATTTATATGGAATTAATTTTTCTATTTTATTTATACCAAAATTTTCCCGTCGATGGTTCCATGCGAAGGTTATTGAATAAGCTTTCCAACGATATAAAGATTTACAAAAACGGATAGGTTTCGGATGTAATCGATCACGTTCGAAACTATAAAATAGTGGCCGGGATATTTGGGAATAGTAAATGTGCAGGAATATTTCCTGCACACAAACTACTGAGGCCAGCCGAATTTTTGGGTCAACTTCGAATGATCATAACTCCTTTAATATAATAAACTGGAAGAGCTGCAACCTATGAAAAGAAATATCTTTGAGTCTTCTTTCCAATTCAATTGGTTTCATCCAAATCCAACGTTTAAGTAAGAAGTTATACACGTTTTACTTCAGCCTATTAAACTAGATTTTTAGGGTCAACTTCAAACGACCATAACTCTTTGTACAGGACGAACTGGGTGGCCTACTTTATATGAAATGAAATATCTTTGAATTATCCTTCCAAGGATACCAATTTTACCCAAATCCAATATCGGAGAAAAGAGTTATGGTCGATCCACTTTAGCTTATCAAAACAGTCCACCAAAGGACAGATTTGACGTTATTTAAATTTTAAAGGCATTTTGGTCATTTCCTATTATATTATGGATGGGAATATATGTATATATACATGTATATGAGTTCAAAAACTCATTTTCATCATCAATCATTCAAAAACTCATTTTCATCATCAATCATTGAGAAAGAACAAACCCTAGTCAAATTTGACCTTTAAATTACTTTTGATTCAACCGTAGAAATTACAAAGTAATCCGATAACTGTGTTTGTCATCTCGAGAGCTTCGAACGGCACCTATTATTTATGCAAACAGGATTGCATAATCAAGAGGTGAATTCTAAGGTATGAATATTGTTTGCCTTTGTTTTTTTTCATATGTATATGTGTGATAAAGGATTATATGTATTGGTTGTTATTGAAAGGTGATGGAAATAGGGTTATGGACTATTTTGCATGGTTTGGTTATATTTAATTGTGGAAGGTGGATATGGTAATTGAGTTATGGAAGGTGAATATGGTGAAATATTATTGCATTGATGATTATTTATGTCTATGGCTCAATTTGGTTTAATGGATTGGTTGGAAGGATAAATGAATCCAAACTTGACATTG
>NW_025847495.1:0-2668 GCF_002878395.1 Capsicum annuum | reverse complement strand
TTGTGCTTTCTTGGGCTTTATCTTCTCTCATTCCTTCCTGGTTCAATGACATTGCTTTCAAAGACTCTGCTACATTCACTAATTTCTCCTCAATGGTCTGTATCTTGACAATAGGCTTATAACCCCTCGAAGACTCTTTCCCGTCATATATCAATTCTAATATATTGGCTTCAGCATGAGTTGGCAGTGGATTCTGGTTAATGTTTGGACCCTCTAGGACTTGGACCAGCATCTAATTTATGTCAATTAAATCTTGAACAACTCTCTTTAAATGCTAGCATTTCTCAATATCATGGCCTGGCATGTCAGAACAGTACGCACACCTTAAAGAATAATCGAGATTCCTCGGTGATGGATTTGAAAGCCTTCCTTGAATTGGGCTTAAAACCTTCAACTTTCTCAACCTATCAAACAAGCTAGCATATGACTCCCCAAGCGGTGTGAATTGATTTTTGACCGCCTTCTCCTTCTTATACTCGGGCCTAGGCTGAAAACTGGGTCTGGAGGGGTTTTGGTAATTTGGTGGAGCGAATGGGCGATTTTTGGAGCTTGCGTGAGGCATTGCAGGTAAGAAGGGGTTTGGGCATATGGCTGCGCGCTATATACTGGGTACGGGGGTGGTGAAATGGAATATAAAGGGTTTTGTGGAGGGTAGTAATGGTGGGAAGGAATATATGGAGCTTGGGCGTAGACTTGGGCTTAGGATTGGGGATAGGGGCGAGGTGGTCTTTTAGGATAGGAATGGGTTTCAGCTACGACAGTCGCTACATTCTCTTTCTTCTTTTTACCTCTAAATGCGCTAGATCTACCTTGAATTGCTTGTGTGGTAGGTTTTAATGCGGCAAAACTCACTATTCGGCCGGTCTTAATTTCGTCCTCTGTCATCTCCCCCATTTTGAGGACTTCCATAAAAGACTTTCCCATTGCCGGAAGTAAATGTTGAAAATAGGTCTCATCCTGTGCCTGAATGAAAACTTCTACCAACTTACTTTCTTTCATTGGATGATTTACCCTGGTGGCCTGTTCACGCTACCTTACTGCGTATTCCCTAAAACCTTCAGTGCTCTTTTTCTTCATATTGACCAAGGATTTTTCGTCCGGAATCAGGTCGATGTTATACTAAAAATGTTGAACAAATTCAGAAGCCAACTCATCCCAGCTGTTCCATTTATCGATATCTCGATCGATAAACCATTCTGAGGCCAGATCAGAAAGACTCTCGCCAAAGAAGGCCATGAGCAGTTCTTTCTTTCCTCCTGCAGCCCTCAACTGGTTGCAATAACGTCTCAAGTGTGCAACGGGATCACCGTGTCCTGCATACTTCTCGAACTCAGGCATCTTAAAATCGAGAGGGAGGTTGATGTTTGAGAACATGCAAAGATCTTTATAGGAAACACTCCTATAATCTTCGATTCCTTGTAAATTCCTCATAGCCTATTCTAAACTTTTCAATTTCCGGACTATGATATCCTATTCCTCTGTTGCAGTAGGTTTCTCCGTATCAAATGGAAATGCAGGCGGTTGAGTGTACCCATACGGTTCATTCATTTGCAAAGTAGACTCCGGGGCATAATACTGACCATCTGAAACCTTCAGTACTGGCTCACTGGAAGACCTGGGAAGCCTCATTGTGGGACGCACAGCATATATGGGAGTTTCATGTGGTGGCGGAGACACGAATACCGGTGTGATCGGTGGCGCTGGCTGAGCAGCTGGTCTTGATTGGGGAGCTGCCAAGGGCATACCAGAACTGCCAGGATAATAATATTGAGGAGTGAACCCTGGTGCGTGCTCAGGTGACTCAGTAGGAGCAAAGAATTACGCCTAAGAGAGCGGTGGGCAATTAGAGATATTTCCAAGACCTTCAGGGAGTGGAGGAGGAGGCATTCTGCTGGCCCATGCTCGGTGTAAATCTATCAATTATTGCCTGAGCCTTACTACCTCATCATTGTGTTCAGAACTTTCTTCCCTGTGATCCTGATTCGGGTCAATGAGCGAATTTTCAATCTCCCTGCTAGCCATGGCGAGCTTTGCTTTGGATCTAGTGAAGTATGGGTAACTAGCCAGAGTGTTGCAAACCTACCACTGTTATCTGAAAGAACATGCTCATCAAAGACGACATCCGTTAGGATTAGGGCACACAACAAGCATGGAAATCACATTGGTAAAATTGCCCTAAATTCATGTTCATTTTTACCAGCTTTTGAGGGTAGCGAGGTCATTTTAACATCATCCTGATTTTTGTCTACACTTATTTTTTATCTACACTTATTATTATTATTATTATATTTTTTTTTCGTATCCATCTTTGCTCTTTTCTTTTCTCTCGTTATCTACCTACGTATCATGTTGTACATGAATCGGATCTTGCATAGTTTGGGCCTTGCCAAAATGGCCAATTAAACTCTTTTTTCTTGAAACTTTAAGAAGAAAAGAAAAATAACAATTTGTCAAAAGAATTGACGAACATCTTTTGCATTTTTAGGCTTAACATCCTTATACAAAATGAAGACTATGATTAACAAACAAAAATCTTTTAGGGTTTTTGATTTTGAATTTCATAGGAAAATGAAACTTGAAACTATTAAAGAAAAATCTTTTTGTAGTTTTCTTTTAGAGATGTATATGAAACACCTACTCTAAGTGAAGAGTGAAGAAAATCTTTTTG
>NW_025847494.1:178-1454 GCF_002878395.1 Capsicum annuum | reverse complement strand
GGAATAAGATTTCAAAATGAGCATGAGAAAATAATAACTGACAAAACAGGAAGTATCCAAGTCTTCTAAAACATCCTAGAGTAGAGACAATAATTTGATGACGTTTGAACCAGACATATCATAAATAATTAAATTATTAAAACAAAATAGTGGACCAAATTATTTTAAAAAAAGTGTTTGACAAAAATGGGCTCTATAATATTCCTAAGAAAGATTTTAAAACCAAAGAAAACGGACATAACGAGACCACGACGTTAAAATGACTTAATCTTTACAAAAAAAAGTTCTATGTAAAATATTATATATTTTCTGAAATAAATCCTTAAAAAAATTTTATTTAGCCCCTTTTTCAGATCAACTAATTCACTTAAAAGCCGGTCAACATTCGATATGGTGTTTCCTATAATGCAACAAGTAGCACATAAAATGTACATGATAGTCTCAAAAGGTGACACCTGACCTAGACGGACCCGACCCCAGGGTCGAGCCCCACTAAGTCAAAAATACACGTGATACAAATAAAATGCAGTCTATTAGGGATAGCCATGTCTAAGTTCCAGTTATGTTAGGTTTAACCTGGTGGAGTTAGGGATCTAGACTGTCAATGAAACGAGTGGACAACTCGAGTCGGCAAGGGACAGCTTTACCGGTAGCAAGGCTTTCCGGCCTCACTGTTGGTCCCTTTCCGTCCTAAATCATGAGTGACTACAGAATCCTTCCCAGGAGCGTTGCCGCATCTCTGGTATCTCAAGCTCGGGAGCGTATACCGCATCTCCGAATATACAGTATCTCAGAAGACTCAGATGGGTGCGCGAGAGAAAGACAGTTTATATTGCAATTCAAATAATATCAAAGCGATAAACATGTAGGCAAAGAACACATTTAGGCCAACAATATACAATATCAAAATTAAATAAAGCCAAACAAGACAATATGAAAGCTCGAATTCTGGTTATATTCCCCAGCAGAGTCGCCATCTGTCACAGCCCGTTGTTTTTCACCGTATCCGACCCCGCTAGGGAGTTGGTTTTAGAGAAAATGGATTTTCCCAATTAAAGTGACGTTTTGAAAAGGGATTATTTTACTTACAGAGTCGCCACTTGGAATTGAGTTTGGGTGTTCCAAGTCACCTTATTGACTCCCTATTCAAAAGAAAATGACTCCTTATTTTTATTTCTTGGTCTGCGAATTAGAAATCCGTATAAGGAATTCTGTTGACCGAGGGGAAGGTGTTAGGCACCCCTCGAGTCCCGTGGTTCTAGCACGGTCTCTTTAA
>NW_025847494.1:0-78 GCF_002878395.1 Capsicum annuum | reverse complement strand
GTGAGGCTTACCGATAGCAGTACTTTCCGGCCTCACCACAAATTTTGGCACGTTTCTCGCGCCTTTACGGCATTTATG
>NW_025847493.1:0-2301 GCF_002878395.1 Capsicum annuum | reverse complement strand
TGGAAAATGGGATTTTACTTTATGTTCAGGACCCTCCTGAAAAATGGGACTTTACTTTCTGTTCAGGACCCTTTTGAAAAATGGGATTTTACTTTAGGTTCAAGACCCTCCAGAAAAATGGGATTTTTCTTTAGGTTCAGGACCCTCCGGAAAAATGGAATTTTTACTTTCTGTTCAGGACCCTCCTGAAAATATAGGATTTTACTTTCTGTTCAGGACCCTCAGAAAAAATGGGATTTTACTTTATGTTCAGGATCTCCTGGAAAATGGGAATTTACTTTCAATTCAGGATCCTCTTGAAAAATGGAATTTTACTTTATGTTCAGGACCTTCCTGGAAAATGGAAATTTACTTTCAATTCAGGACTCTCCTGAAAAATGGGACAACGCTTTCAAAAATGAAATACTACTTTACTATAATTTTTGTTTGGGATAATTTTTGTTCTAGTTTTTAATTTTAGGTTTCAGGAGCCCGCCTGAAGAATAGGGTGATGAAATAGCAAGTCAGGAGCCCGCCTGGAGAATAGAGTGAAGAAACGAAAAGTCAAGCAACAAAGCGAAGCAATTGAAAGCCAAGTAACAAGTTGAAAGAAATTGCAAGTCAGGAGCCCACCTGAAGAATAGGGTGATAAAAGTCGAGTCATGAGCCAACAAAAGTTGTATAAATAGGATTTTGTAATTTCATTTATGTTTTAACTTGTAATTTTCATTTTTTTGATGTAATGACAGAGCCGCGGACCGAAACCTCGATGGAACCTCACTCGACTCTCCAACTCGGTATAGGCCATCTCCTTCCAATCCTTTGAGATACTTGTCACTTAATCCCCTCATAACTTGGGTGGGTAGGATGTCCTAAGTCAAGACCTAGCTTTCCTCCTTCCTCTTTCTCCGTGCTTTTAAATAAAGGTCAGGACAAAATTCCTCTTCGTTGTCTACTGCTTTGTATGAAAACACCATGTGTTTACATCCAAAGGGGGCATGATGTAGACACGTGACTTCGTCCTCTTAAAGTTCAATTTTTATTCACTTTTACCCATTTTTATTTTATCCTACCATGTACCCTCATCCATGTTATTATACCCTCACAAAATACAAAAAATAACAAACTCCCTAACAAATTCCATCCTATCCTAATCCCTACATCTTATCCTAACAACCCATCCAATCAAAATAAACCATATCACACCATACCCCACCCCCACCTCACCACTACCCTAGCCCTACCTCACTACCCCACCCTCACCTCACAGCATATATACACCACACACAGCACGAAGACGGAGGAGATTTTTTTTTTTTACCACAATTCCTCGGACCTCACAGGAGCACGCACAGAACATATTTCTTTTTTCATACATCACTGAAAATCACGGACTGAAAAGAGGACTCCATTTTTGGTTTCTTCTTCACGCCCAACAACGAACAATTCACACACACAGAGAATCGAGAGAGAAAGGTTATAGCCGAGAGAGAGAGAGGGGCGGAGAAGAATTTGGTCGCTGTCAAGAGCTGCCGATGAAACCTTCGTCGGAACGAGCTTCTAGGTCATCGTCTTGAACGATTCAAGCTCAGAATCTTCAAATCTCTTAGTTTCAGATGGATTTCGAAGTAAACTAGTTCAGAAAACACTGAGATTTCGCTAGAATCCTCCTTTCTTTCATCGTTTTCCAGCGCCGTCTGAGCTCATTGGAGCTCCGGCTCCACTGTTCTGGTTGGTTTTGTCATGTGTTGAATCTTAGGGGTTCGTCCGATTTTGTGTTCTGTTGCTAGAGTCGGGCTTTGGGGATTCTCGTTTGTTTTTATTTCAGGGATTAGTTGACCGTGCCCTTCGATCAGTTTCGGATTGTTGTTTCGCTATTCAGGCCTTTGTCTCTCTATGCTGATTTTGGTTGGACATAGTCGGGGTTCCTTGTTCGAGGGTATTGGTCTCGGATTTTTTTATTATCAACAAAGATCAGATTGTCGAAAGTTTGGAGTTTCAATTTTGGTGCTACCGAGTTTGGATTTGGTTCGCTGTTGAGGTTCGAATTGAGGATTTCGGACGTGGATTCTACCGGGTTAATCGAAATAATAGATCGATTTTTGAAAACACTGAGGTCCAATTCTATCTCCTCTCTTTTTAATTTTTACGTAATCGTTAATGATTTGTGCGTTGGTATGTTTGAATCATGATTGTGTATTGGTTGATGATAGATTTAAATGTTGAAAAGGGAATTGATAATCGATGTATGTGTTGATCATTATTTGAGAATGAATGTGGGGAAGAATTGAAAAATTGATAAAAAGGGTGAATATAGATCGA
>NW_025847492.1:0-1662 GCF_002878395.1 Capsicum annuum | reverse complement strand
TTTAAACATATATGCTTAATTATATTAATATAATCTCATTAATCAAACAATAAACACTCAAAATAAGGCTAAGCAAACGTTGATTATGATACTTAGGTATATAAATCCACCTAAGATCATCACCCTACACTTGAAGCCTTGATCATCATTGAAAAATTCTTCACATAAGCACCATATAAGAAAGACTGCAACACTACCTCTACAAGTAAAACACTCTATCAAGCACTACAATAACTACACAAATAGCAAGTTTTTCACTTTTTTAATTTTTATTTTGTTTTGTTTTTCACATTAAGGATAGTGTGATGTTATTAGTTGTAGTTGGGCATGCAATGCCACCTTGTATTTCTTTGTCGTACTTATTTTCCTTTTACCCATGGTATGCTTTGTAGATCAAACATATTGTAACGCCCAGAAAAATAGGTCCTGGAGCGTCACACGGTGCTTGAGGCTACGAGTAGCCCCACAAATTAATAGGGTTTCCATAAATAACCCTCAAATATCAACAGAGTAATCATCATCCAAGAATAAAAGAGTTTCAAAAAGATAACAAAATATGACTTATTAGTCAACTCCCAACATCTATACTAGTCTGACAAGCCTCTAAGAAAATCAATAAAACCAGCGAGCCATTGAGACATGCCCCAACTGACTCATACTCAGTTATCAAATGTAAATGATTCCATGAAACCAACATCAGACATCATGTCCTCAGAATATGAGGACTCACCACAACAGAGGATGTAGAACAGCGTGCCCAGAGAATCACTATCGAACCTGGAACTGAGCACCTGAACCTACATTCTGAGAAAATGCAGCCCAAATCTGAAGATATGGGTCAGTACCATGGAAAGAAACCGAGTATATGGGGGTGTATGTAGTTGTATAAACGTCATCATCATAAATATTTATAAAAAATATGCATGATGTATGAAAGACTCACATAGCCCAAAGAAAATCATCATAATCATGAGAGGATGAAATAAGAACAATAACACATGTGAGTCATCATATAATTTGTCAATCACTTTCAGTTCGTCAAGAATATTAATTCTCATAATGTAAATATCATTTAAATCTTTCGAAAGAATAACTTTCACAAATCCAATTTCAAACCAATTCACCATTCACCATAGACACAAGGAAACACACACACACTGGGAGATCCTATAACTGACATAAACCATATGACCTACATGGAGTCCAACGTAAAGCCCACGTTGGGTAGAGTCGGCCTATCCTTGCCATCGGAGTAGGACTATTGATATCAAATCCACATAAACTAGTGATCACTACATAAATAAGCCTCTAGCTCACTCCTATGGGGACACGTAGTTCTAGGGAAGTAAGCTCGCTTTATACCTCCTACTCGGTGCTAAAGATTTCTCCCAAACTTAGCTCAGATCATTTCAAATACAATCTGCAACAAAACAATTTCAGTAATATATAAATATACATCGGGAACTATCATGCTTCCCATCTATCAATATCAACCACATTGTGGATTTCTTTCACACTCGAGTTCAAAACAACTCCACTAAGACCAAAAGGTCAAATCATTCAAAATATCTCAAATATTCAACATCAACGTGCTTATAACACACACTTTCTCAAAAAAACACAATTTCCAATGGGGATGCACGACCCAAATATCAAAATCAT
>NW_025847491.1:0-3490 GCF_002878395.1 Capsicum annuum | reverse complement strand
TCGAGAGTGAAATTAGTGGATCCTTGATATTCACACCATTTTACTCCAAACTCGGCTTCCAACGCCTCTGCCATATTACTGCTACTACAACTGACAGAAATGGAAAATGCCATAACCATATCGCCTCGACTATTCCATACAATTCCACCAATACCAGCCTTACCACTTCCATGTAAGTAACTACTGTTTGTATTGATTTTAATACAGTCTGCTTGAGGGAAGCTCCAAGTAACCTGATGTAACTTTTGAAATGGCCTGAGCTTCTTTATTGTGAGACACAGAGTTGGCCAGTGATTGATGTCTTGCAAGTCTTTAAAATATGTCATCATTAAAGATTTGATAAGACCAAAAGCTTGATAAATCGTCTTACTGTAGCTGAAGTGTTTTTGGCCTCCAAATTTACAAGAATACCATTGTTTCCAAATTTCCCAACAAATAATACTAGGAGTGATCTTTAATAAAATTTTATGGATATCATTCTCTGGTCTTACACTCCACCAAGTGTTAAAGATGTCGACAATTGGTTGATTTACATGTTGAATTCCAAAGGGATTTCCCATGCTATTCCTTATGTGCTTTGGTGCGTTACCTTGGCAAAAACATGATGCATAGTATGATTTTAAACAATCCTACAACAAAAGCAATCACTTTGTGAGTTAATATTGAATTTAATGATGACATCATTAAAAGTTAATTTCCTTTTAATCATCCTCCACGCCAGAAAAGAGATTTTAAAAGGAACTCTATTATGCCAAAGATTATTCAGGAAATCATTTTTGGGTCTTTGTTTCCAAACAATCTGCTAGGCAGAATTATTAGTGAATATACCATTCTCAGAGGAATTCCATATGGGGTAGTCAAGTGTGTTTTTATTACGAATTCCAACATTAGAAATCAGGTTCACAATGTAATTAGGTTCACAATTTTTGCAAGCATACTATCAAAATAGCTGAGATTTTTCTTTCCACTATATATTGGACAACCCAAATAATTGAAAGGAAATTTTTTATCCATATACCCAGTCATTCTTCTCATTCTGTTAAACCTATGAGGAGAAGTATTTGGAGCGGTTATGAAAAAGCTCTTGTCATTATTCATTTTTTGACCAGAGGATTTTTCATACCTCCTGATTTGATGCTTAATGAGTTTGATGGTCTTGTTGTTACCACCTCTAAAAACCACTATATCATCAGCGCAAGCTAGTTGCTTAATGATACGGCCATTGTGATTCATGCTGAAAGGAGTAAAATTCTCATTGGAGTTGAGATTGTTCAACATTGTAGATAAAAGCTCAGAGCAAATAATGAAGAGAGAAGGAGAGTGGGGATCACCTTGTTTAAGGCCATGGGAGGAGCTAAAAAACCCTACCCTAGTTCCATTAATGAGAATGGAATACCTGCATTGGTAATAATACTCCAAATCATATCCAGCCAAATACCAGAAAAACCGAACCTCTTCATAACACTCATTAAAAAATTCCATGACATTTTATCATATGCCTTGGCCATATCAAGCTTCATTATTAGATTTCCGCCTTTATTGTATTGCTTAATACTCTGAGCAATCTCTTGAGTAATTAAAATATTATCAGTAATTAATCTACCTTTAACAAAACCACTTTGATTATCAGAGATTATCTTACCCAATAGGGGATTAAGCCTATTAGCAAGAATTTTGGAAATAATTTTACAAGTGAAATTACTCAAACTAAAAGGTCTAAGTTCAGAAAAATTAGATGGCGAATTAATTTTAGGAATAAGAATCAGGCACGTATGTGAATAAAACTTAGACAAGTTCTTCCCCCTAAAGAAATCCTGACCATAGTTCTTAATATCGTTTTGAATAATATCCCAGCAACTATGAAAAAACATACCAAAATATCCATCAGGCCCTGCAGCACTTGTCGCACTCATAGTGAGTTCATCGGAAGTTGTACGGTTTGTTGTTGCTGAGAATTGAGATAAGAACACAAAAGACATAGTTTCGGTCGTCAGGTAACAGCATTCTTAATGTTTCATTTCGTTTAATCAAAGTTGTTGCTTTGCTCTTCTTCTTCATTGTTTTAATGTATTATTAGTATTTTTTTTTTGTAGTGGGTTTTTGATTTACTGATGAGAGTGTTAATGAAAATTGGATTTTGGTAGAAGAATTTGTTAAGTACTTTGAGAGGTATGGAGAGATAATAGACTTGGTGATTATGAAAAATAGGCATACAGGTAGACCCAGAGGTTCTGGGTTCATCACTTATGCAGATCCAACCGTTGTAGACACTGTTATAGCCAAAAACCATATTATCAATTACAAACTTGTAGACACTGTTATAGCCCAAAACCATATTATCAATGACAAACAAGTGAGTAGTTTAGCTTCTACTTTTATGTACCTCCTCCTTTCATGTTCAATTGATGTTGAATTGGAGTTGTGAGATATTATAAAACTATGCTCAACTTTGTTGACTACCTGTAATGTATATACATACTTTAGTTAGTCATGCTTTAGGTAGAGGATCTATGGGAAACAACCTCTCTATCTCTAAGTAGGGGTAACGTATGTATATGGGATTACACTGGGAATATTGTTGTTGTAGTTTAGTTAGTTGTGTTCTAATCCGAGTGACTGTTGTAAGCAACCGCTCTATCTCTATCTCTTTCTCATCTGATACTGAATGACATGATGAAGGTTTGGCTGGATTATCATACACTCGTATGTAGCTTTCTTGTGGTAGATTTTTAGCATCTTGATTTGTGTGAATCATTTCTAGGTGAAAGGTTATATAAATGAATTGGCCATCTGCCTGGAAGATACAGATGAAAGAATTTCAAATCTTGCCAAACTTTTCTTTCATGAGTTGTCAAAGAAAGGTAACATATCTACCAAACTTTTCTTTCATCAGTTGATAATAAAGAAGTCAATTTATCTTATCTCTTTCTAGTCTTTCTACTGTTGAGCTTCTTTCGTCTGCTGTTGCATGTTTTGGACTATACACACACATTAAATAATACTGTTTTTTTTCTCTTTGAACTTAATGTTTACAGGGAGCAATCCAATTTATAACCGACTTCCAAATAATCTTGGCAAGTTATCTAGCCAGAACTCGAAGGAAGAATCATTCTACAACATCATGCAATTTTTAATTGCTTCAATTAAAAAGGTGCCATGATTTTGACTTGATTCTTTGGGCTCTTCTGTAGAGAATTGATTGGAATGTTTGTATTTTTAGGACAAGCAAATGGAAGCTCTTGTCGAGAAGCTTTGTAAAAGATTTTGTGGAGTTACTGGTATGGAATTTGAAAATTGTTTTGATTTATTTCCATGAAGAATTTGTGTAATACGATCAACTATTAGAAGAAGCTAAGAGAGAAAATATATTGGGTACTTTTAGTTTGCAACGATATCTGTTCCCTAAGTTTACACTATGCTAAGCTCTAGAAGTTATTCTGCCCTTGGGTTTGGTCTGTTTACATATACTTTCTTGAAACTAAATGTGAAA